>NW_020454305.1:2111504-2125837 GCF_003342845.1 Nothoprocta perdicaria
GGGGGGGGGTAACCAGGTATGGTTCTTGCTTATTTCGTACACTGGGCTTTTACTTGCATGTATTTACCACTTGAACTGTTCATTCACACATTTTTCTCCACCCTGTTTTCCTGTTTGTACAATTAAGGACAGGTCTCCCTTTAAACTGTTGATGGTTATAAGACTAGCGTTGTTACTGCAGTGCACTGACGTCCAGGTTCAAGACAAGAACACATCAATTATATGCTGCTTAGCGATTATTTTATGTGTTAATGCAGTTTTTCCAGGCGTTATTACCTAATTTTAAGAATGTAGAACAGCTAAGATTTAGATGTGCTACTAGACTGTGCTGCTGTATCACTTTCCAGGAAATTTCTATTGCTGGATGCCCCGCAGAAGATTTTTGCATATTTTTCCCATTTTCTTTTATACACCTAAGTACAATCTCTATTACTTTGAGCATTATACTGTAAAATTAAGTTAAACTCCCTTCCCTCAAGCACCCTTGAGGACTTAAACCTAACAAAGGTTTTCTGAAAGACAGTCCCCAACAGGTCCAGGTTAGAAACACAGATTTATCCTCAGTTTTCATCTCTCCCTGCCAAGCTAACTCTACATAAGAGCCAGCCTATAAAATAAACAAATAAATAACTCTATCCTGTTTTTAAATTTCAGACTAGCCTAGCCCAGAACAAAGTAGAAATTTGCTTATGACTGCTTCAGGTAGCTTATTTACCTGTGGACACAAAACACTCAAAGTTAAGGACTACTGCTAAGCCAATTGGATATTCAAGGAGAGGGAAAGTCTTTTGGAAGGTACAAAAGGCAGCTAGATCAACATTAAAGTGAATTTTGCCTTTGAAATCTTCTCAGACACAGACATGCAATGAAAGGCAAAGAATTGAAGTTCACATTGTAAAAAAGGTCTTCAAAGAAAACAGATGGAAACAGAAAACAATTATCTACTCAAATCTACTTCTTTAGACTAAAAATTCTTGAAGTGCAGTAGACAGTCAGTGGTTTGCAATGCGAAGTACTCTACAGAAACATTTTATAAGATTTTTCCATTCAAAATTGGACTACTGAAAATGTATGGTGGTTGATGAGAAACATCAGGAGATGTCACTGATCCAAAAAGTGCAAATTGTCGCTGCGGATCATCACAACCAGAATAAATCACTAGTGAAGGAGGTGGTTTAAAAAAGAAGAAAAAAAAAAAAAAGAAGAAGGAAATGCTGGTGTTTAGGGATTGCAGGGATACATATTGGCATTCAGAGAAGTATGAAAAGTATGTGGGGACACTGAACCATGAGCAGATAACTTGTTTCTAAAGCAGATAGCACCCTGTCATCTTGAAGCTAATTTGTTTTTTAGATTGAGTGGTTGGGTGATAATCACAGAGTTAAATTATTTTCAGAACCTTAGTGCAGTCAATGGTCTAGTGAATGCAGTTCAAAACAACACACCTTAAATTATATGTGCATATAGTGTAAGTAAAAATAGATGTGCACACATCGCGCAAAATGCAAGTATGGCTCTTGCAAAAACACAAAGTGAAAAGAAAATTATTCACTAGTTTCCAAGAAAAGACTGATAGTAGTGATAGACATTGGGAGGTGGAAGATTTAAAAACTATTTAAGCATCAATTTGCACCAGTAAATGTGAGTTTTAAAGGAACATATACTAAAACAAATAAGGTTTGCACTGTATGTGCATTATTAAGAACATCAATACAAAACATCTCTATATTCTAAAACTATACAAGAGAAGAGGAGACATAAAAGAAACTATTAACTACCACTTCAAATCAGGTGCCATGCAGAAAAGCTTTTCTGAGTTATAAATCCTTTGAGAAAGGAAAATGAAGAAATGGACACTTTATTTTACTTTTTACAGAGGATTAAATACGAAAAGTCAGAGATCACCCAAAAAGATTTACAGAAGTTTGCAAGATACTGAGGGATGAAGATGTAGTATTAGAAGAGACGCGTACTTAAGTACAAGCTTGAACTGCAATGGATGCAACTTCATAATTATGAACAAATTCCAGAAAGTTACACTTCATACTGAAAAGAAACAAGCTGTTCTGGACCTCAGAGGAGCTATGATTTGTAGAGGACTGTTGGTAGAGGGGAAAAAAAGAAGAGGGTAAAGCAATATTTCTTACTCCACAGTTCTAGTCAGCTGACAGCCTGCTATTTGTTTGCTCAGTTACATTTGTATTTAATCCAAATTTTGTGAGCTGCATTTCAAATTACATCCATTTGTGACTTCTGCAGTTTTCCAAAGACAGTCTCTCTATCCTGTAAAATACCGTCCTGTGCCAGCAGCCCCAAACTCTCCACGTGGACATGAGGAGTAAAGCGTGGGAACGGGGTCAGCAGTACTGCACATTGCATCTTGTTGACAAGAATATTCTTTGCTTCAACCTGACGCTGTTCTTGGACTGGAAATGAATGTAATAATTTCATCAAGTAATATTAGATATTTTTATTAATGCTAAATGAAAGAACTGAGAAATTTGTGTACTTAAGACGTATAAAAAGAAAAATGTGTTACGAAACAATGGGAAGCATCATCACCAAAGTCCTATCTAAGCTAGTAAAAAACAAAAGAGCATAAATAGAGAGAAAAAAAAATGAAATTGAAATTATTGAAGTGTGTATGTGGGGAAGATGTAATGTTAGACACAAAGTATTTTTATTTAAAATTTAAAATTTCCACTTTTGTTTATCTTAAGAACAAATGCCTGAAGTAACATAAAAACAGAAACATAACCATGTTGAATACTGATTCAGAAATATAACCCTGATGAATACTGATTCAGAAATAATTGTATCTGGGTTTAGCTCTTTTTGTCAGAAGCTATTGGATCCCCCAGAAGTCCAAATATTTCCCTGCATGTGTCCTCATGCTTAAGGGGTTCGTAGGATGTCGTGCTCATCTTGCTTTTGTTATTCTGTCTACTCCTACTCAGCTCTACAGAGTCATCTCACTCCCCACCTCATCCCTCAAGGTCTCACTCTAAAGGGTCTCTGAATACTCCTGAAACACTGTAAAAAATAAAAATTTCTTGTAGTTATTTTCAAAGTTCTCTTTGAGAAAGGAAATTGAGAAAGACAAACCAAACACCTTCCACTACTGAATTAAAAAATAACTGCAGAAACAGCCAGCGACAAAGCTCAGAGGTGACAGGCTGAGATTTTAGATTCTTTTTAAAATGACGTCAAGTCAAAAAATCAAACACATGGGAAAAAGTAGCACTGGAAAAATCAAGCAGATTTAGCCTTCTACTATTTTAAAAGGCAGTTTATGCTTTAACTTATCTTCTGTAGTTACTGTTCTAGAATTTGAAAGGTCTGTAGGACTCTTCTGTCATTTTCAGATATTGCCCAAAATTTGAGAAAGGTTCAAGAACTGAAATCTTGACCTACTGTAAATTACTCCCCCTTGCTCTCATCCTTGTTTAAAGGTCTTCATCTCAAGCATTTGCATCACAACGTATGGAAAATAATGTAAGCACCAGCTCCCCTACAAAGGGCTGGGACTAACTCTTAGAATATTTATAAGAAGAGTAAAAACAATTTATAAAAATGCTTAGAGCAAAATAGCATGATCTGTAGATTAGCATCTTTTTTTTTTTGTTAAAAAAGCTTTTGAAATATACAAAAGGCAAAACCTCTCAGAAAGTTATTTTAAAAAGTTATCTAGTTCTTAATGCAGTTCTTACATCAGCATGTGAATCATACAACCTTTAAAAAGATTTTTTTTAAAAAAAACTGTTTTACATTATGTATCTATTATTTCGCAGTCTCATATAAATAAGGGTGTTTGTGTTAACATAAATGTTATTCGCATCTGTAGTTCTTTTAGGCGCTCACTATTGAGTGCCTAATGCTACTTGTGGAACATGCTACGTACCCAAATGTTTCACCTGAACACAGCGACACAGGCTGACAACTCAGCACTTCAGAAGCAAGCGAGCATCTGAGACAAGCTATAGGAACCAAAATACAAAGGAATCAGAATACAAAATTATTTCTGAAAAACACTGGTCTTCATTTATTTGAAATGTTTAAACATTTAAAGCATTGGCTAACATCACCTACATTTAAATAACTCTAGGCTAAATATTGTCAAAGCTCTCACAGAAATCCTTATTCCACATTTAAAATAGTATTTATCTTAAAAAGAACAACAACAACAAAAAAAAACCCCAAAGCTAAAACTAGTAAAAACTAAATTTCATCTAAGCCTAAACAATGCCATTCCAAATACAAGGTTACATATATAAAAGAAAATACCACCATGCTATATGTATTGCTGTCAGTAATACTATGCATCACCAGACATAGCAACAACTCTACTTACACCAACAACCACCTGTAAACCTTTAAACTGCTGCTACCTTTTTTTTTTCCTCCCCCTAGGACACTAAAAAGACCATCAGATCTCAAATGGGGACACCTTCCTTCATGTGTCCTTTGCTACTTCCACTGTGTTTAATGATAGGAAGAGGGAAGCAGGGGGCTAATCATTTGTGTTCTGGCTTTAACAAAGATAATTCTTAATAAAAATGGATTTCTCAAGGTAGGTAAATTTTATATTTGTCTAGGATTTTAATTGTCCCTGGAGTGCTGGAAAACTTTCTCTCTCTTTACCCAGTAGGATACTACCACAACAGGACAATACTACTGTCAAGAATAGATTTTACTCTTATTTTGAGATTTTTGCCATGTGCAATTTTAGATAAATAACTATTATATAGTAATAAAAGAAGCTAATTCTTAAAAAGGTGTCATAAGGTTGTTTCATTAAGGAAAACATGGATTTTTTTTTTTTTTTTAACAGTTGACACATGTTTTAGATCACAATATTTTTGGTGCAGGACATCCACACTGTTTTAATATTCCATGCTGGGCAATTTGGGGCTGGGGGAAGGGGACATGGACAAAGGTCCCAATGACAAATTATGAAAAAATAGAATACAAAAATAAGAACAGAAGTAGGGAAGACAGATCAATAACATGAAGCAAAGGCAACACAACCAAGAACACAGTAACAACAGGTAAGTTCAGAAAAAAACAAAACCACAAAACTCACTGCTGCTTGTCAGAGAGTAGTGTTCTGCTTTCAAAGGAATCTGAAAGCTCCGGGCTTTTCCAGCTCTAATGTCACAGATGATCCATCCCATCCCTCCACCTACCCCACAGTACTTCTCGTCCCCCTCCCACACAGCAAAGAGCTGAGGAAATCAGTGGGGTACAATCAGAAGAGTGGTTCTTCACCTGAATACGACAACTTCCTAGCTTGCAAGATGCTAGAAAACACCTAACTTGTTTTATTTTAATGTCCATCTTTAAAACAAACAGGAGTGGGAGTAAGGATGAGTCCAAGGAAGTAAGGATGAGTCTAAGCAGTTACAGGTGGGGTGGCCATAAAGGAGAAAGCTGTGGGAAACAAAACTGAATAAACAGGATGGCAGAGGATGAAAAAGGAGTTCGGAGGTAGGTGCCATGATTGCTGTACAGTGAGATTTCTTGGAACTCTTGCTGAAAGTAGCCATGTAAATACTTGAGAAAATTGGATATTTTTCCAGTTTAGAATATATTCAACTGTTTGATTAGAAAGCTCCCATTAAAATATATATGTATATCTTTAACTGATAATTAAAATCATATACTAAAAGGCCTGTTTTAAAACCATTTCACAACTACCCATTAATGTAATTCCATGTTCCTATTGATGTCAATTAGTCGTATGACTTCAGATTTCACTTGTACCATGGAGAAGTTTTTCCAGGTTTTTCTTAGATCTTATTCTTCTATCCATAATATGACACTGCACTATGTTTCCAGTAAGCATTTATAACGTGAAACTCAAAATGTACTTATGTAAAGGCAGGCTAGAAAAACAACTTTACAGCTCCTGATACCACAGCAAGTACTTTCAGGAGGGTACTAGTATACTAGTTCATGTATTCTATAGGATTTTTACAACTGAATTTATCATTCAGTGATAGTTGAAGGTATAAGCTTTATTTTGAATCAGAAGCTACCGTAAATTGCAAAAGGTTAAAAAAAAAAAAAAAAAAAAAAAAAAAAAAAAAAAAAAAAAACACACACCACCACACACACCACCACTTCTAATTCCCTGCACCAGGTGCCTTCCTTTTCCCTGCCTGGCAAACGGAAGCAGTGCCTCCAGCAGTGCCTTACGTGGAGTCAGGAAGAGATCACCTCAATTAACTCTTTATTAAACGTAATAGAAAATCAGAATCACAATAGTATCTGAGAGACCTTTTTAGAAAATTTAAACACTATGTTTTATCTTTCCAATAAGAACAAGAGCTGCAACAAAAACAACCAGTTAATTTTAAATCTACGGTTCCCTAACAGATGCAGGTGCAAACGATGGTGACTGTGCTGGCAGCACACTTCTTGATATCCTTTTGAGCTATTTTCTGTCATACAACATTTTCAAAATATACCGTATGTTCATGAGTACTATTATTGGCATAATAACATGCTTACCCAATTCCCTAGTTTAAATTCAGTGACCTTAGTTTTGTCCCTCTAAAAACAAGCATTCCAGTTCATGAAATCGTGGAGAGGGAAATGAGAGGAGACCTGAGCACAGGCACTGCCCCCTTCCCTTGTGGGCTGGCCTGCCCTTCGGCCTCCAGAACACCCTGGCTCTATGACAAGGCATCTTCTCCCTCCCAGGCTCTTTTAGGGTTGCATTCCTTCAACCTTGAGCAAGACGAGGTGATTCTGTGCAGCAAAGACACGGCCAACAGGGACAACCCTGACGGGAAAGCCAGCACTGCTTCCTCCAGCATCACTCTGGGCATTAATTGGAAATCCAAAAAACACTACTGTTGCTGGCAAACAAATAGCTTTGTCTCTTTTACCCTCAAATTAAAGTTTTTACAAATTTCAATTTGAGCATGTTGAGTTTCGCTCAGATGTAATTAAAAAAAGAAAAAGGACTAATAAATAAATAAACGTTTCTATAGTACCTATTCTATCAATGCATTATATGAAATTCATTTTTTATACATTATGCAATATAAATAAGTAAACAGGGCAACATGGGTACATTTTATTCAGAGCAGGATCTAAAATAATTAGTTTAGTACAAAATCAGGCAAAGAAAACGAGAGTCTTTGCTGTATCTATCAGTCTACCAAAATCAAAACAATTATATTAATAAACCTACTGTTTTGTGAGGCATGAGGAAATAAATACAAACAGCGAGAGAAAGAAGAAGGATCACGAAGCATCCTGCTCTTTATGAGCACTGTTGTATTCATCACATTATGGTCTCCCCACAGCACAGTCGGCCACAGGAGATAATCAGGAGGCACCGGGCAAGGAAAATCAGACGGGAACCCCAGTCCCTCCTGATCCACATGCCGTCAGTTGCATGGTCTACACAGCGGCTCCGTGACCTGTTCCTCCCACCGTTAGTGCAAATAAGGCGCGCAGCAACCCTTTCATGTCTCATCAGCTCTGCTGTGTTTTCTCCTTAGCTATACAGAAGCTCTCATAGCTCCTCACTTAATGTTCACACCTTTCATCAAGAAGGGAGGAGGGGAACCACAGGATAAAAGCAGAAATAAGATACGATGGCCATTGTTGCCGTTACATTATTGCATGGATTCACTGTTACAGGTCTTACATAAGAAAGACTTCAAAAAGCCAGGAGTGCTTATAGTTCAGTGGGGTCTTAACAGCCTCCCAGTTGACTCCTTCCCTGTCCTCCATCATTTCATGATGCATCTAGTGCTGTTATGTCCATTTACCTGGGAACTACATCTCCAAATCGCTAATAAAAGCCATAGCACACAATATCCACCAAATAATTTTATTCTTATTGATAGCAAACGCTAAAAAATGTAGACTTAATGTTTTAAATTTAAGTAGCTCTGAAATGTTATAGAAGAGAAGATAATGCCTGGCCTGCAGAGTATCAGTATCTTTAGTGCTCAAGAACTCCCAATTCTCGAGGAGAGGTGGACATGCTACCAAAGCAGCATCTTCTCCATCATGTATGAAGAAACCATCACGGGCAACAGGAACATCTGCAAACTGCAGGCCCATCTCCAGGGCCTAGTATGCAACGACAAGTGATCTCTGGGGCAACCTGTATGGCTGAATACATCATA
Source organism: Nothoprocta perdicaria (assembly GCF_003342845.1). NCBI lineage: Eukaryota > Metazoa > Chordata > Aves > Tinamiformes > Tinamidae > Nothoprocta > Nothoprocta perdicaria. Next base: position 2,119,655 of record NW_020454305.1, read on the forward strand.
TAATGCATACAGGTGGACTGAAACACAGGGAAAGCAAAGCTTTCTTCAACAACCATGACTTGAAGGAAAGCAGTGCAAGTTAAATTTGATGAAGTCTAAATGAGCAAAGCCAGCAGCAAGTAGTATGAGATTGGTTAAAATATAATAGCTTTTGTATATTCATTACACTTTATATTCTCCAACATAAGGTATGTTAATATGTGTAATATGTAATCCCATTTAACAACATGGTTAATAAAAAAGACTGTCTCTGTCAAGAAACACAGTTTATGCATACATTTTTAGGTTGACAGCAATTCTACTTAGTTTTGTAGAAACTCTATTCCGTAGTGCTTACAAATTTCAGCAGCACACCGATGACAAAAAATAGGTAACAAAAACGCAGAGGTTCCTGTTGGCACTTTTATTAGCACTTAATAGCACTAACTTGCAGATTTCTTATCTATTGAAAGATTCCAACTTACAGTCAACAGGTATTTCATCTGGAAGTATAATTTGAGAAATAGTGTGAAGATACTAAGACAAAATACTCATTTTCAGTAAACAGGTAGTACTAAAGTGGTATTTTCACAGAAAGATTTTAACCCTCAAAATTATATCAGAGCTATAACCTTCAGCTATATCAGCTTCAGAACTACGAAAAGCTACCATCATATAGCAAAACAGTACAAAGTATTAAGTGACCTTGACAAATGTATTTAAAAATTAAGCATTAAATATTTCAGAGCAAATTTCTGTATATTCTGGCAAAAACAGAGTCCCTTCTGTAAAATTTACTTACAATGCTCCAAAACTGACTTGAGAGGCTGATGGAAATGAAAACTATTCTTTCTTATTCTTCAGCTATGTTACTGGCTTAGAAAGCAGTAGCAGTTGATTTTCACTTAAGAGTTTAAAAGAAAGATCCACAAGCAAACAGAGTATGCAACAATCTCCCACAGCTTCTACATGTGTCGTCTAGCAAAACTTCCCTTTAAGAAATGAATCTCCATTACGCTTCTACTTTTCATTCTGTATTGAGGCTAACAGAGACTTAAGGTTTCTGGCCACCGAGATTTTGTAGCTCAACACTTCAGCTATCACATTTTGCTCATCCGTTGCCAACATATATGCTAAACAATATAGACAACTTAAAAATTGAACTGTATTTACCAGGGAAACATGAAGAGATAAACAGCATGCTCTGAAACTTTATACAAGGATAGTGTTTATTGCAATGTTAATCTACATATAAACATTTTTTTTCACTGTACCTCAGTAAGGCATGAAATGAATCTTAAATCTTGTACTTCCGAAAATCTGTGCTTAAAGCTAAAATTAACATGTAAAGAAAGAAAAACCCTAGAAAAAAAGACTGAAGTTTACTCTGCCAGTGAGAATATGAGAACCTGAATAAGGGTAATTAAGATATAGAACGAGTGTACATCAAGCAAGTTACTTCCTTCTTTTTAAGGGGCAGACTGCAGGGTAAACTCTATATATACACAGGCAATTGCCATAGAGCAAGAGGTCTGACATAAATCATGACAATTATTGTGATGCTGTAAAGATACTCATGTTCCCAAACTTAATTTTTAAGTCTTGGACACCTGCACAAACTTCCTGCTAAATTATTAAACTCTATACCAGTCAATTCACAAGTTTGTGTTTATTCAGATCCATTACCCATTGGCTTGCTTTAAATTAATAACAGTAATAATACAAGACCTCGGGCAAAAAAGCAAGCTGTCTACTGGTTGCTTATTTACAGAGACAGAAAAGAAAAAAAAATCCCAAACCCCTACATATCTATTTCACTGCATGCAGGAAGCTTCATTTCAGATTAAATACTCAGTACTCAAACTTAATGATGATGATTGTTTCTAAGAAAGAATTATTTTCATAGAATCTCATTTTCATAGAATTTTAAGTCACCTTAATTGTCATAGGGTCTTGGGATATTTCAAGTCTCTCTAGATCATAGCTACAGGAATTATGTGATCAGTTCTCACTTTTTTTTTTTTCCTCTCTAAAGTCTCAAGCCTTTGCGCCTGTCAAGCAAAATTGAATATTTTCAAATCTAGGCCTCAAAACAAAAAATAAAATAACCCGGNAAAAAAAAAAAAAAAAAAAAAAAAAAGAAATCTAAGATAAGACCTAGGAGTCTCAAAAAAAGTGCTCAGGGTTGATTCCTGGATTCTTTTTATGCTTCAGGATAACCACGTGAAATCCTAGTCTCCAGGATGAATTCAAGGCAACTTAATCACTTCACCTCGTGAACGTAGTTTACACTACAGCATTTCAAAGGAGCCTGTCAACGCCTTTTTATGCACTACAGCATCCATTTGGCAACCTGTTATGCCTTCTCCTCATGAGCTAAACATACTACTCACATGCTGCACCAGGCACCTGTATTAATCAACATGTAACAGCACAGGATCAACAGAACTATCATTCCCCAAACAGAAAAGAGATTGCAAGCGCAGCACATCAAGGTAGGTATTTTGACAGAGCAGCAGCAACTGTAAAAAAAAGATCAAAATAGTCTATAACAGGACACATTTTCAGCATTTGGCTTCTTTAGTCCCCTTGATTTTTCCCACAGACACAAGCACCACTGTGCTGATAACCAGCTGTCAAAAACAGCTAAAACACACCACACACACACAAAAAAAAAAAAAAAAAAAAAAAAAAAAAATCTTTTGCCACCTTAGAAAAATCCATTTAGTCAACTTCTCCTCTCAGTCTGAAAGCAGAAAATGCTAGCTTCTGTAGTGGCCAGTCATCAGCATGGTGCTTTGTCCTGGTCCATGGTGCTTTTAAACTTCATACAGACCGAGCATCAACAGGGGCTGAGGGTTCTCAAAGCATTCGCAACTACCCTTAGTGCTTACTGCAGGCCCTCAGACTGAGACAGCTCAAAATATAGCTGGTTTACTGTGCTTTATGGACTGAAATACACATACTGCCTCTTTTATTGACATTTTCACTAAAAAAAAGTTCAATACTCCCTATTAAGTAAGAGGAAACATTTTTTAGAGCTCTGCGGTAAGGAAATTGCCTGTTAAGACAGGACACTTCAGTTGTCCCTATTCTCCTGAACATTTAAATAATGTATACAAAGTGGAAGGTGTCAGCTCAGGAGACGGGACCCACCCAACTCGAGGACGCAGGGGGAGCAGTTAGGGACTCTCTGGAGATGTGGATTCAACTCCTCAGTGAGGAAGGGACACGAACCTGCCTCTCCCACATTCCAGAGTCATCAGGGGCACAAATAACGTGTCTTTACCCTTCCTGATGTCATAAATAAATAAACAAAAAACCCCTCTTCCATTCCCATTATTTCATTTGCAAAGAATGACTAGAAAAGAATATAATCTTTAACCAAATATTTAATTTGATTCAAATTAATGTTTTGCCATACAGTGGGGGAAAAAGAAGAAATCCGCACGGAAGTAGAGAATGTAAACTAGCAAGAGTTAAGTCATTTTTAAGATGACTTAAAAAAAAAAAAAAAGAGAGAGAGAAGGATATACCCTAGCTAAACCTTCACAAGTGATTGTTCAACTCTGCATGCCACTGCAAAGCAAAGCAGGAGGAAAAGAGGAGAGATGGAAGAGAGGAAAATGTGCTCTAACACTAAGCAGTACACATAGTGTGCTAGTTTAAACAAAGATGATAATACCACATTATTGATTATGTCAACATTCACTGAAAACAATATTACACTACCGCTGCTGTCAAAGACTGATACTTTTCTTTCCAATAAGAGTTACTAAACTTGAACAAAACTTTGAACAAAAAAATTTAGCGGGTCATCTCTCCAGAGACCTCTGCTGTATCTCTCCAGAGAGGAAGGAAAAACAGCTTGTGTAAACCATGTGCCTTATACCTGAAAGTTATCTTTAGGCCACACGAATTACTCTTTTTCCACTAAGCAGCTGAAATTAAACAGTCCCAGGGCTGTGACCATCAACAGATAGCAATGATGCCCGTAGAAAATGAAAAACAAACAACTGAGGTTGCACCGAAAATTCATATTTGCTATACAAGGGAACACCTCTTTAACACATATTTTTGGAAGTATACACTTAGAACAGACATTACACTAATTATTTTTATTTCTGTCAATGCTAATAAAATATCCAAGCTAGTTTCTTATTTAGAAGTCCAACACAAAAGTGAACTAAATGTTACACTGTGCAAAACTCACAACTAAACTATCTATAATAATGCTTTCTACCTAAATCCATTCAAATATACCTGGCAGTATATTGGCAAAAATGCTTTTTGCATTTTTAATAGTTTTAATCATACATTACCTTGACAAACCCAATATGCTCATTTTGAACACATGAAGTCTTACAAATTAAAGCTATGTCTCAAAAGACAGAACATACAGAGTGCTCATATAGGGTCTTCCAGGCCATCAATGGCGAATTGATATCATACAGCAATACATTGGAAGGTATGTCCCAAAACACCTTTAAATTCCTTTACTCAAGCTCCCTCTCAGGCCACAAAGGAATCTCTACAAAGCTTCATCTTTAGATTGTGGAGAATTAAAATAAATAAATAAATAAAATAAACCAAATAAACCACACAAGACAAGTTACAAGGAAAAGGAGAAAAAAGGCAACGTAAGAAACAAAAGACACATAAAACAGCAGGCATTCCCTTTAAGGTAAGGGTTTGCCAAGACTTCCTTTTCTAATACCTACTTGTTAAGAATTCTTGTCTGAAGGATCACATTTATTCAATATTGTGCATAAAAAGACAACTTTAAATAAATAAGAAAGTGAAACCTTGCCTTAATGGATTTCCAAATGACCACTTATTGATATAACATCTGTATTAAAGTTGACCTGCTCGGCCTTAACCAAGATCTAGGACCCCGCAGTATCATCTGTTTTCCCGGATCATTCCTGCTCAGAAAGTTTGTTGCCTTAGTTTATAATGACTCCGAATAGGTGGACATCCCAAGCAGAGAGGGTGGCAGAAGGAGACAGGGCAACAGGGACCCCACACATGCTACTCTCTGAGCTCATCAGCTGTGGGCTTGGACTTCTGCATCCTAATTGAGGATGCTCTACCCATCTGTCACAGTTCTGCTTTGTTCCAGTAAACCTTTCGGAAAGCTATCACTATGAAGTCAAAATGGTTAGAAAGCACTTTTCCCCGAGATGCTCAGTTTAGGCACTTGTGAGGCTTGTTTTACCTTACCCATTTTTATACTTGTTCTTTGATATGTTGCACATGTGCAGAATAAATTTATACTCTCAGCATCTGTTGAGGCAGGAAGATATTAGCAATACTGAAAGCCCAAAAGTTGACGGGCTTCCTAACATTTCAACACCCCCCCAAACTTGTACAAACACAGCATTTCTAGTGACAGTGAGGTATTCTGGGGACAGACAATAAAAGCTTTCCAGGCTTCCCTTCACTGAACACATACTCCACACACGTCCTTGCGTGTCTAATTTTTAAGTGAAATGCTGCATTATGAAGGAGTAATCTCCAGAAGGAGAGATGTGTGCTGTCTTAAAAAACAAAGCACATGCAAACACAGCACAACCCACACGGAAAACAACACACGCAGAAAGCCTGGTAAGTATGTTTACATTATGGGGGCTCGAAAGCCTTGCCTTGCTCAGCCTTACAGTTTTATCGCGACAGCTCATGGCGAATTATTATAACTCTTTGAAAACAAACAAGGAAACATACAAACAAACCAAACGAGCTGCTTCTAACACAGAAGCACCGGGGAGCAAAAGGGGAGAGCCAACTTTTTCCCACCCTGTGAAGCAGGGCGCTGCTGCACTCGGCAGTACCGGTTGGAAAGGCCGGGGATGCCGCACAGCCCCCCGGTCACAGCTCTCACGCCACCGGGACGCGTTTTCACGCCTGCGGGAGGCTGCACGTGCGGCGGGCAGCTCCGGGCGCGGAGGATACGCGGGACACGCCGCGAAATCCCGCAGCTCGGGGCCTGGGCAGGAGCGGAGCCGCTGCGGGCTGCTGAGCCCGGGCGGACCTCGCCGCTACAGAGCGGTTTTCACGCGCGGCCGCTGGAAGAGCGGAGGCGAGCGGGGCAGCGCCGCGTCCCCCGGCGTCCCCGCCGGGGCCGGGCCCCATCCCGCGCTCGGCAGCCGCGGCTGGGACTCCGCGCGGCGCAGGAAGAGGCGCGGGGCGCTGCGCTGCCCGCGG
>NW_020454305.1:2126565-2133431 GCF_003342845.1 Nothoprocta perdicaria
GCGGGGGGCGGTGCCCGGCGGGGCGGGGAGGGGCGGGGCGGGGCACGCACGACGCGCAACATGTCATCCGCGCCGCGCCCCGCGAAATGGCCGACCCGGTTCCGGCTGCGCCGGCAGCTGTTGCGAGGCGGCCTCCGCCTGCGCCGGCATCTCCTAGTGCCTCCCTCCTCCGCAGTCTCTCCCGCAGCATCCTCCTGCCAGGCGGCCGCTCCGGGCCTCCTGGCGGTGTGCGGGGCGGCCGCCGGCAGCAGGACGGCGCTGACGGGAGCGGAGTCGTCTCGCTGGCCGGAAGGGTTTCCCGGCGGGGAGCGGGTTGGGAGCGACGGTTTAAAAGTAGTTGTTGCCGTGGGAGGCAACAGGCAGCAATGGGGTCTTCGTTGCTGTCGTGGCCGGGTGTCTATCGGGTGACCTCTGTGACCGGGAGGGGTTAGTCAAGAGTTGTTCGTTTATCTAAGTGATTCACTATGTATATATAAAACATATGTATATATAAAACATAATGTATTTGCATGGAGCGGTGGGTAAGCATGTGACCCGTTGAGCCTTCTGCATTTTTTTAGCGCTCTTGCTAGTGCGAGAATGCTGCTCAGAATTTGGCTTTCTTTGATTATGTACCTAATTATCTCTGATGCGACTGACCATGGCGAGTGGAAGCCTGCCCGTGGGAAAGGCAGTAAAACTGATGGTAAAAAATGCTCTTGGAAAGCAGTGCTGCCTTTTCCATTAAGGTAGTGCTTAGTGGTATAAGAGTTTATATATATAATGTATATATACACATATACTTTATTCTTTCCCTTTGGCCAAAGTGTTAAAGCAACTACCTGTTTATTAGTCTGAGTTGTCTTCATCAGTTGACTGGTGGCTCTTTGGATCCATTGATCAAATTTTGGCCTTTTTTTTTTTTTTTTTTGATTAATATATAACAGTATGTAACAGTCAGGTGATCATTTTGCTTCAGTCTTGGAGTAGCTGGACCTCTAAGAGCTTAGCTAACAAGACCAGTCTCTAGGCTTGTAATTATAGTGATTATTTAACATATAATAAGTAGAAATCTTTTATCTCGTAAAGCATCTCTTATTATGCAATAACATTTTAACAAATATTTTGATTTTTGGCTTAGAATTATATGGTCCTTGCCATCATACTGTGGAAAGCATGGTAACATACAACATGGTTAACTGTCTTTTGGAGCAGGTAAGAGTTCTCCAAATATAGAAATAGTAGATATATACACACAGAAGTTACATATATATATATATATTTCCCAATGCACCTTTTTTACACTTTTTGCATAGGCTCTATTCTCAAAAATTTCTTAGGTTTTAATGAGTTTATAATTTAAAGAAATAATCTTCTAAGTGACCTAATAACCATGTAGGTACACACTCGGTGAAATAATTGGATTTTGTTTCTGTTGTACAGGCATACTTTACAACTTAAGAAAGTACACTTTAAAAAAATGACCTAAGCTGGGGCTGAGGAAAAACATGTTACAAACAGCTAATTAATATGAAGACCAAATAAAACCAAGAGGTAGCATTGATTTGGTGACATGACCTGAAAGGAAGTCGTCACAATATGTAGGGAAGGCTCCAGACTGCCAGCTTGAGGTGAGTGCAGCACTGTTGGAATAGTGATAATCTGAGGATGTAGGTGATCTATGAAGCATGCAATCCAAGTTGTAGGTATGGGAAATAACTGCATTTAGTAAGATGGGTATCAACAACATCCATGCAAGGCATGTGGAAAACAAGAAAGCAGCATCTGCTTTCTTAATTTCAATAGAGAGTAAATGTAGTATATTTTGTATTTTTGTTTCCATCTTCCCACCACCATCGCTTATGCCTTCTATAAAATTGTGTTATCTTGTTTTAGATATTGTGAATAAACACCTTTGTTTGCACTTTTAACTTAGCTTGACGTGAATTAAAACTGATTACAAAGTAACTAAACATCAATAAGTCATTCCTCATTCATGACTGTAGTGAGTTTAGTAATTGGTGCCTTTCACAGTCACAGAGTACCTAGCTCCATGTTGTGCTCTGTAGAGTATTGGAACCTAAAGAAGTGCAATCCCAAAGAGAGTGGTTGGATTTTCTGGAATATAGGTGAAGAAGGGAGCATCACCCAAGTAGTTCCAAGCATCTTGTTCTCTGTCATTCTCAGTACTAGGAAGCTCACTGAGGTTGGGTTTCTTCTGGAGCCTATACTAAGAGCCTAAGATCAGCTGGCAACTAAAGTCTTAGCATCAATTACAACTATTACAAAACTTGAGATATTTCTTTAAAATATACGCTTCTGACAATACTCTATTGATATTTTTATTAGAAGGTCATAAAGCTTCAATTAATTCAGATAGAGTTTTGTGCTCTGTGGTCCTAGAGTCTGTTTGGCCACCTGTTCACCTTAATCTATTTTTCCTCTCTTCTATCCATCTATTTTTTGGTAGTGAAGATGACATGGATACAGCAATGATTATTTGATGTGTTTCTGTTCCTGAATTTCTATAGCATTAGGAACAGTGAATGTTTTAATGGGCTGTGGATAACAGCATTAGAACAGTTAATATTCCTTATCAAATTTTAACAGAATTATGTTGCTCATATATTATCTTCAAAGCTACTCTGACAATTCTCACATTCCTGACAACTTATATAGTGATGCATCTTCAGTATGAAACCATGAAGGCAAAAACTATGTAAAGAGATGATACTTGCTATGTCAAGCATACAGAATAGCTACCTTTTGTATTCATCAAGATAGTGTTTGATAAAATAGTCTTTCTTTTTGTACAAAATCCAGCCTATGGCAAGACCCTGTATAGACCATGCAAACTTATTAGTCAAAACTTGAAAGCTCAGGTGTATTAAGTTTGGATGTACAGTTTGATTTCCCAATGGTATGATTTAAAAAAAAAAATTAACATAAAAGATTATATTTAGCATACATATCCTATTAACGTTACCTGGCACTTGACACTGCTTACTGTATCCAGAGTATGAAACAAAGTGTTCAAAAATTAAGTAAAAATGAAGAAGAAAATTTTTCCTTATTCAGGGAAAAAAAAATCTGAGTAATTTGCCTGGCATAATCCAGAGTCTCTGTGGCAGAGACAAAGATAGAAGGTTTTCACATTTCATTCTCATTGTTTCTCATTCCCTTATTATGAAAACAACTGACTAATCTCTCTCTTGTCCTGCATTTATAGTATGCCAATGTTGTATTCAGCTGTGTTGGTATGGAGCTGTATGTATAACAGGGTGTTCATAGGATTTATTCCTACTGTGAATAGAGCAGGCATACAACATGTCTGTTAGGAATGCTCAAGTAGAAGATCCTATTCTGGCACCTTTTGGAGCTTATTGAGGTTCTGCTGGCATTACAGCGTCATATTGCCTAATACATGATTTATATATGCATGAATTCAGAAGATTAGCCAGCATCAGGCCCTGGCCAAGGTAGCTCTGCCGGAGACAAGGTAAAGAAACCTGCATTACTGTATGGGCTCGTTACTGTATACTTGTTAACTGATACATAAGAGTAGGGTTTCTCTGAATACAGGATGCCTTTCTCAAGCGTCCTTTGAAGCAAAGAGTTATATCTGTTTTTTTCTTTCTTTTTCTTTCTTTTTATGAATTTTGCTTGGAAACTTGCTTTTTTTTTTAGTTTTTCATTTTAGTTTTCCTCCCTGGATTTTGATGTGACCTTTCTTTGTAGGAGGAAATAGGGCTTTATTTCTGAATGAGCCCATCTATTCTGGGATTTCTTCTGCAGTAAATGATTCTAACAGCAAAGCCTCTTCTACTGCATACCATCTTAATAATCTGCAGACCAGGTCTGTCTTCTGGAATGAATGAGGGAGAGGTAGTAAAGTAATTAAGACTGGATTTGTGTCTCAGTGCTGATTGAATTTTAACTTAATTATACTAGGGCTGAAGTATTAACACATAGTAAACATCAGACGTTTACACATGGACTCCTCGACAGTCCATAAAGACGGATGATACCAGTAGCATGGTCAATAGCAAGTCTGTTGACTTTTTTATAATAACATGGTCAAAAAATTCAGGATAAGAGGAATCAAACTTACGTGCATAAGTTTCTCTAATGACAGAATCATGAACATATTCAATAAAGATTTAGTCCTAAGAAAGGCCAAAGCTTTTCTTTAATATTTGAGGCCAAAAGGTTGAGCTCTGTTCTGAAACTGTTGTCTAAGGCTAAGATAACTGTGAGATGGGTCACTGATGCATATGTTAGTCTTTAAATCCAGTAGTTTCCAAAAATTAGCCAAAAGAGGTATTGAACACCCGACAGACTGAGCATCACCAATTGTGTTTTGCCATCACATTGCTGATGGTTGTCTCATGAGTTTGAAGTGAGACACAGAGAAGAGAGTTACACTTATCTGAATTATGTGAGTTTGGAAGTAATCTCTGTTTCCAAGAATTTTGCAGTCATACCCCCAAGTGCCCTGCTAGTGCTGTAGATTAGCTTTCTGTAGAAGTTTTTATTTTTTCCCAAAATAATAATAATAATAAAAAAAAGGCAAGGAAGGTGCTGTTGTCCTCAAGCAGTGGTTCAGAGGGGGCCATTTTATTCCCACTTGAAATAGTATGCTATCCCAGTAGCATTGTTTGAGCTAACAAGCTGAGATACTGCTACTTAACATCAGGGTCTGGGGATCCTGATCCTGTCGTAAAGATAATGGAGAAATGATTCAGAAGATGTGGGAGGCCTCTAGTCTGGGGTCATGTGTTGAGCCTGTTCCGAATTTGTGCCGTTTCTGAGATGCACTATGTGAGGAGTTAGTGCTTCCATTCTCTGCCAGAGTCCTGGCAGTTTAGAGAGAGAGAGAAAAAAAAAAAAAAAAAGTCTCACTGAGAATAGTTAGGATGATATAGAGCATTGATGAAGTGGGTTATCAATTCTAGATGGAGTCACTATCTTTGCTATGCACAGCAGAAAACAAAGCTCAGCAGTCTTTTGAAATTCCACAGGGAATGTGAGGAGTCTATATGCATTACGCCAAAGTAGAAGGCTCTCATTTAAATACTATTAGTAAATCAAGTTTTGACACCATAGCACATGCTGTCATGGTAGCTTCAAGATGTGCTGCAAGTCCTGTATCAACAGGCTGTTGGGATCAGCAAAGTTGCTGTTATTTTTTTATGAAATCATGTTCATGCTACCATATTGTACCCTTATCAGCCTGAATTTTAGGAGACTGTACCTCATTATAGGGTATTCTTACAAAATTTGCCCTATGCTCAGATAGAGCTAAAAAATGTATCTTGGGAAAGGTCATGCTCATATTGCTTAGTGAAGAACAAAGCATGGATACAGACTGCAAAGATAAATAGTTATCTGTTAAATAGTATGGTAAGTGTAAGGAGCATTGTATTATTGAAGGGGTGTCTAGCTGTGGAACACGGTAGCTTTGCTGGAAGTAAAAAGAAACTAGAGAAATACCAGACGTGTAGCAGATGTGAGAATATGGACACCATCAGGTGCTCTGTGGGAAATCTGTCTCCGGTTATAAAGCATTTATTCAACTTCAGGACAGATATCTATATCTATCAGGACAGATATCTATACATCTATATAGATAATCATATATAATCATATTAGATATATAGATATATGGATTATCACATCAAAGACAGAACAACATGTTTTCTAGCCTATGTGTGCTTTTATTATTGTGAGCATTAGCTTCTTGATTAGGGTTTAGCATTTGTCCTTAATCATTTTTATCTTGGCCTGATTGCTAAGGCTGCGTTAATGCATGTGATTTAGTAACATGCCTTTTCAGTATCTTTCTCTTACAAGTTCAGTTCTCATGGAACTACATGAACTTAAGTCAGTGTGTTTCAAGACTTCTGAGTCTTTAAATTATTGTAACCAAAAAGTGATTCCTCACAGGCACATCATAAATGAGCTCTGTAATTCGTACATTTTCTTTCATATCTTGTGAAACTGAAAACTGAAAATCGAAGAAGCCTGACCCATCTGATGCTGAAGATCTGTTTCTGCCCTGAGTGCACTGTACAGATGTTAATTCTTTCAATGGATCCTCTTTGTTAGAAAGCAACCTCTAATTGGAGGAAAACTGAATATTCCACACTGTTTATTTCCTGGGAATTCACTAGCTAGATTATTTAATTTCCCTAGACCTTAATTCTTTTTGTACAGGTAAATAATGAAAGGTGTATCTATTCATGATGTCCTAGTCATAAACTTAACTTTGGACAAGCTGCTGCTTGAGGCAAGCAGGCCGAGTGGGACTGGGAACCACGGAAGAGTAAACGGATAAGTTACGCCAAAGAAAGCTTTCATGTATAGATTACGTGAAGAAGACCATATACATTATTTACAGCTTTTCTTTTTAGCACATACAGGAATTGCTCGATAGGCAAGTGATAGCCAAAGGCGAGTGTTTGCTTGGATAGGGCTAGCTTAAAAGAAGTTGGGCATATGGGTGCCGGTGTCTTGCAGAAGCATCCACAGTGAAATCCTGCAGATCTGGAACATGGCCACAGCACCCGTCTAGAAATACGGTGCAGCAAAGGATGTGCTTTACAAGCACAGTCAGAAATATCATGCTTTTATTTCAAAATGGGAGGATACTGCTGATGACTTAAAAGCACGGCCTACATAAGAGTTAACTTCCAAGAAGAAATAATGACTATTTCTGTAGTGCAGAGCCTCGACTCTCCACGGCCCTGCCTCGGAAACGCTCCCCATTTTGTTGACCCGCAGCCGGCTCCCTCGGACTGGGCGGGGAGGCCGCGGGCGCCGCGTCCGCCCGCGCAGCGACCGGGCCGCGCGCGACCGGCCTCGACCGGCGGCGGCTCCGCGGCGGC
>NW_020454305.1:2133974-2318118 GCF_003342845.1 Nothoprocta perdicaria
GCGGCGGGCAAGGGAAGGGCGGGCGGGCGGCGCGGGGCGCCGCGGGCGCGGAGGCGGCGCGGGGGGAGCGGAGCGCGGCGCGCTGGGGGAGGGCGCCGCTCGGGCTGTTTTGTCAGCCGCCATCTTGGTGGGCCGCGTATTTTCGCGGCGGGGAGGGAGGCGACTGTTGGGGAAGGGCCGGAGCCGCTGGGCCCGGGCAGGAACCATCGCGGCGGCGCCCGCGACGGGGCGGGGGGGGCCGCGGCACAGCCCGGCCGGGCCGGAACCATCGCGGCCGAGGGGGGTGTGCGCGGGTGGCGCCCTGGGCGTGGGCAGGAAGCGCCGCGCAGCAGCGGGACGGGGGCGGCGCGGGAGCGGCCGGGCCGCAGCGGCGCCGGGGGCCGCCCCGCAGGCAGGCGGCGGCGTCGCGGTGGCCTCGCGTGGGGGAGGGCTGCCGAGCCGGCCCTGGGCCGTGCCCCCCGAGGGAGAGGGCCGGGGCCCAGGGTGGCGTCGTCGCTGCAGAGCAGCGTCCGCTTGTCCGTATTGTTTGGGGCTGAAGAGCATTCCTGTGCCATTCTCCTCTTAATGGTCTGCATGAAAGTGTCCATTGAGGACGGAATTGCCCTCTCCGCTGGGCAGGGGACCTGCTCCAGGGGCAATGCTCTGAAGAAGAGCAAGGTAGCCAGGAGAGAGATTGGGGAAGGAATCCGTAACCAGAAAACGCATGTTGCTATGCTTTCCTCTTGGAAAAGCTGTCCCACACCTCAATAAAAAGTAGTTTTGCCCCGTACTAAGTGTTCTACATGAGCAGCTGTTTTTGTGCGCTTTTGCTGTGCTGAAAGAAAGTGTCTGCTGGGACTTTCTTCCCAAGCAGCTGATGTAATTATGAGAGGGGGAAGTGGACGGTAACTTTCCAGTTTTATCTGCAGCAGCTTTTGGGTCGCTGTCGGATCAGAATCTCTGTTAATACTAAACAGAAACTGGTGCCATGGTTTTCTGGTTCTCAAACCTGTGCCCATAGTCTTGGTCTCTGTGCTGAGGGGAGAGAGGTGCCTGTGATAATTAGCCGGGAAGAGGAAGCCACTTTGCCAGCCATGAATTCATTATGCAGAAATCTGCTGTGTCCCTGGGATAGTTTTAAGATGTTTGTAAGCAGGAGTTAAATGCTGCGGGGTCTAAAGCATGTTGTTTAAGTTATACTGAATTTCTAGAAAATTAGGCCAGAGGAGTGCCAGTTTCAATGCTGTGTTCATTTCATTATAAATGAATGTCCATTTGACTGTGGCTGTAATGTTTTAAGATTTAGCTTTATGTGGTGGTGAGTATTACAGGGAAGATGCTTAGGTGCTAGCTAGCCCAGTTATTTGTTTTATCCTCTGGTACATACTGTTTCTTTTATCTAACAGCAGTTCTAAGGCCTAAAGGCAGAGCTTGTGCTTTAAGATATTTTCTTCTTGTTCTGGTTGCCTGGTTGCAGCTTTGCTTAAGAATTTTGAGAGGGAAGGGGTAAGATGTTGGAAATCTAGCATGATTATTTTTGTTCTGTAATACTGAGTTAAGTTGCATAGGTGAGTGTGGACAAGTAAGGATTTCTGAGAGCTGCCTGTCTTGTCTCTCCTTCATGAATGTGTCAAGACAAGCACTGTCATCATAAGCATTGTTGTCCATGTTTAGCATTAGTAGGAAAAGAAACTTTGTCTAGACATTAAAGTGTTTTTTTTTCCAAAGTGCAGATTAAGAGGGAGACTTTGTTAATGACCTATTTTTTCCTTGCTTGTTGATTGAGAGGCAAATATGCATACATATATGTAAGAAAAATTAACCAACATAAAATGATACCATACTTGTCTATAGTATCTTGCTGTACATCAGTGTGTTTTTTTCCAAATAATCCCTAATATTGCTGTGTCTGTTAGTAAGCAGATTTCGGGACCAGCGTTTTATCTGTGGTCCTTGAATTGCAAATTCCAGTGTGGGAACTTTTAATTTCAGTTAAATTTTCAGCGTCTCTTTAGTTACTGTATATTGTATAGCATGCTAATGTTCTAAGCTTTCTCTGTTACTGGATACAAGTGCATCGCTTGTATATTGTCTTGTAGAATTAAAATACTAAATTTTTCACTCAGTTATACCTGAAGGAGCATAATCTTTATATCTGTCTGTCATTTATAGAGAGTCAGTGAAAGATCTATAATACTTAAATGCTGAGAGTTGTATAATAACACTTTTTTTTTCGTTTTGTCTTTGGAAAACAAGGTCAATTTGTGAGATACAACTAGCTCTTGAGATGGTCTGATCTAATGGGAGAGACTAATCCGTGCTTCCCTTTAAAGGGATTCCATCAGAACTTGGAAGATGCCTTCTCAGAGGGATTGATTTCCTAAACTGAGCAAAAGCAAATGCAGGCTGTGAATAATTCATATGTTAATTCCTTCCTATGTTCTTCCATGTATTGGTAGTTATGCTCTCCTTCATTGTAATCTCCATAGTTGTCTATTTGCTGTATACTGACACTGTTGAATTATTTTAGCAAATAAATAGCACTGACTGAAATTCAGAATTTCTAGATTGGTCAGAATTAGAATAGTGAGGCCTAATACTTTAAGCAAATAGCTAAAGATCAATAATATTTTCTTCTGTAGCTAATGGTTATTTTTTTTTATTAGAAATTTATTAGAAAGAAAAGGGAAGGGAATTTAAAACTTTTACTTGACATATCAATTTGTCATTAAAAATTTTTCAACCCTCAGAAAAAGACAGTACTAAAATACCACAAAACCTTCAATTTAAAATACATGGCATTTTCAATTAGAGGGTTTTTTTTTTTTTTTTTTTTAATCAAAATGTGTGCTTAATGATGGGGGAAAAGGCTGCCTTTTTGTATGGTACGTGTTCTGCTGTCATTCCAGTAAAAAATAAACTTGAAAATGAAGTAGTTTTATTTAAAATGAGGCCTGGTTGGTTTGGAATTTAAAGCAAGTGAGATTTTTATCTATCCTAATTGTTCTGAGAAAAAAATCCTGAAAAAATGGTCATGATAGAAGGGTATGTGTGTGTAAATATATACATATTCATGCGTGTTTATGCATGTGTGTATACATATATATGTGTACATGGATGCGTGTATGCTTCACTCTCTATCAGGCTAGATTCTAGCGTTCTTGTTATTTTGTGCATCTTAGTGGAGTTTAAAGTCGTAGCACTGTGTGAGAATCATCCTCCTAACATGGACCTCTTTAAAACAGTAAAATTACATTGGTGCTAGTAGCGTTCTGGTAATGGTGGTGATGTTATTCTTAAATATAATACTTGCAAAAACTTAAGGGAGAGCTGAAGAAAGCCCGTAGGTGTTGAACGATTTTGATAGTACAGTCACTCTTATTAATTGGAAGTCTTTTATTATAGAGATAGTTTCTTACAGTATGTCGAAAGGATGTATTTTTTGTCTTTGTGGCACTTCTGAAAAGTTATTTTTCTGTTACAGAATTGTTTCAGATAGTATTTCTGTAGATTTTTTTTTGTATTATGATTTCTGTACAGTGGAGATCTTGCTTGTTATCACGAGGTAAAAGTTTTCCTAACATCATGAACACAGTCCTGTTCAGAAAAAGGTGATGGGTTAACTGATCTCTTGGAAATGGAATATATAGCTTGAGTAGACAGCTTTAAAGGTGTTTCCTTATTAAAATAAAATGAATATTTTAATAGAAATGTTTGTAGTTCATTATACTAACTGTTGCTCTAATTTTAGGTAAACATTACCAAATGAGGAGAAAAGGAAGATGTCATCGAGTATCGGCAGCAAGGCATTCTTCTTCCCCATGCAGTATTAAGCACTCCCCCACACGAGAAACCTTGACGTACGCTCAAGCTCAGAGAATGGTTGAAATAGAAATTGAAGGTCGCTTGCACAGGATCAGTATATTTGATCCTTTAGAGATTATTTTAGAAGATGATCTTACAGCCCAGGAAATGAGTGAATGCAACAGCAATAAAGAAAATAGTGAAAGACCACCGGTTTGTCTAAGAAGCAAACGGCATAAAAATAACAAAGTGAAGAAGAAAAATGAGGCTCTTCCAAGCTCACATGGTATTCCTGCTACAGCGGCTCCGCTTCCAGAACCAAAAGTGCGGATTGTTGAATACAGCCCACCTTCTGCTCCTCGGCGACCTCCAGTTTATTATAAATTTATTGAAAAATCAGCAGAGGAACTCGATAACGAAGTGGAGTATGACATGGATGAAGAAGATTATGCATGGTTAGAAATAATAAATGAAAAGCGGAAGAGCGATGGGGTGTCCGTTGTGTCACAAAATATGTTCGAGTTTCTTATGGATAGGTTTGAAAAAGAGTCTTATTGTGAGAACCAAAAACAGGGTGATCATCAGTCTTTAATTGATGAAGATGCGGTGTGTTGTATATGCATGGATGGTGAATGTCAAAACAGCAATGTAATCCTGTTTTGTGACATGTGTAATCTAGCAGTACATCAGGAATGCTATGGGGTGCCATATATACCTGAGGGCCAGTGGCTCTGCAGACACTGCCTGCAGTCCCGTTCTCGGCCTGTAGACTGTGTGCTGTGCCCAAACAAGGGAGGTGCCTTTAAAAAGACTGATGATGATCGTTGGGGACATGTTGTGTGTGCTTTGTGGATTCCAGAAGTTGGATTTGCCAATACAGTTTTTATTGAGCCAATTGATGGTGTCAGGAACATTCCCCCAGCCAGATGGAAGTTAACATGCTACCTCTGTAAACAGAAAGGTGTTGGTGCCTGCATCCAGTGCCACAAAGCAAATTGCTATACTGCATTCCATGTGACGTGTGCTCAAAAAGCTGGTCTATATATGAAAATGGAACCTGTGAAAGAACTAACCGGCAGCGGGACAACGTTCTCTGTGAAAAAGACTGCCTATTGTGATGTACATACTCCACCAGGCTGTATACGGAGACCTCTAAATATTTATGGAGAAGTTGAATTCAAAAACGGTGTTTGTAGAAAGGAGGGATCTGTCAGAACTGCTAGGTCTTCATCAAAAGTCAGAAAAAAAACAAAAAAGGCCAAGAAAACAGTGGTTGAGCCCTGTACAGTCATGCCAACGGTATCTGCTCCTTATATACCCCCCCAGAGGTAAGCAAACTATCCAGCTGAAAGAAATGTGCACTTTATTTGTGTGTTTAAATTAAAGCCAGTGGTTAGGTGTACAGATTTAAAGTATTTATGTGTTTCTTATGTCTTAAAGATGATACTGAAAGGATTAATGTGAATCATATATGCCATATTTGAAATGTATTAAAAGTTTATTAGCTTCCCCGTAGAAATCAGTAGATGGTTAGAACTTATCTTCAGAAACGTTATTCCTTTGTCAGACCAAACAACTTTTGTGTTTAGTGCTAAGTAGTAGCTATTCATGATCCTCTGAGAGTTAGCTACTTTAGAATAGCTTATGTGTGTGTGTGTGTGTTTGTGTGTGTGTGTATATATGCACACACACACGTGCACACACACTCTGCAACATTTCTTGATAGAGGCGGGGTGGGCATTAGCGGTGTTTATGAATTGGGAATCCAGACTTCTGTTCCCTATTGTAAGGGATCCAAAAAGAAAAACAGATCTGCATATGGTAAGATTTGAATCTTGTTTTGTCTCACCTAACTTAAATACTAACCTGTACTCTAAAATCTATGTGAACAGTGCTGGAAAGCCATGAAGAAGTATTTCTGTTGTAATGCAGAGCAACTTCTGCACATCTGCAGGAGGCTCTTCCTAAATTTGCAGTTTCTTTTTGTCAGTGCAGTGATGTTTATCAAGGCTCAGAAAACTTGGTACATGTAGGTGATAGGTTAGTTGGCTAATGCATTCCTAATCATTGAACATGGAAATGTATCACCTCCCATACAGTGATGCAAATAGCTGCCCTGTAGATATGTTTCCCTCTATGGAGAGGGGGAAAAAAGCATGATAAGAGCTTCAATCTTAATCTTAACTTGGTTTACAAATTTATACTGGAGTAGAAAGATGAAGCTTTGGATTCAGTAAGTGCTTGACACTTAATAAGACACTGTGTTCAAAAGTACAAAATTTAACATCAATCAAAATACCAAAAAAAATCCCCAAAGTCAAAAATACACGGAGAGTAAATACAAATTTGTTGTTATTGCTCTGTATTTGATTTAATTTCAGCATTTAGTACATCTCTGCATACTCTCTGGATATGATAGAACAGTGCTTCAGGAGTTTCTGAAAAAACACAATTTCTATGTGAAGTTTCATTATGATTGGTCTCTTGACTGCTGAGAGAGTGAATGCTTTTGTGATAAACTTTGCTTATTTGAAAGCTGACTCCAGGTCTGAGTAGATAAAGCTAGTCAAATTAATCAAAGAAATAGATATTTTAAAACTGCAGTCCATTTTTATTATTGCAGTGTACTAATTGCTGACTGACTTCAAAAAACGGTCTGTAGCTCCTGAGTGGTGTTTACAAGCATCAGATTAGTTGGTTTGCACAGTAGAATTGTATTTTTTTTTTTTTTAATTTAGGGAGCTAAAGAGAAAGGTGACAACAGGTAGCAAATACTGCACTCTGTGGTAGTGGGGAAGTTCATATGAAACAACTTGATCTTGACTGAATTAGGACAGTCTGGTTTGAAGTTTTGTTGTTGCTGTGTGTTTCTTTGGTTTTTTTTTGTGAAAGACAAAATAAAAAAGAACATGAAATAAATGATAGTTGGGAATTAGAATGAATATCCCTAATTCCAAATCTGTCAGTTCTTCTAGGTAACTTTTGTAATATTTAATACTAAAAAGATATTGTCATTAGAATTAAATGATTTTTAGCAGTGTCATTAAATGTCAGGACAAATACATAAATGCTTTTTTTTTTTTATCCAAACTATTTTTTTTCTCCAAGATTGCAGAGATGCCCAGCTTTCTGGCAGATAGGCTCAGTCTCATTTTGCTGAAAACTAATATGGATCCTTATATATTAACAGAAATCCAGACCCAAATCTCTTTCTGCAGACTCAGATCTCCAGTTGTCAAATTTTCTTTAGTTCTCCCTTTCCTTGTGTATTTTTTTAAATAGGCATCATCATTTAGTAATAAATGATGAAGAGCAATTCACAGCAGTCATTTAAATGATCCCTTTAATCAAGTTTGTTTTGTTATTCTATTTATTTGTTGGTTTTTTCTTTCTTGGAGCTGAAACCTGATTTACCTTTCCTGGCAGAGATCTTGAGGAAAACAATTAAACCATTTAAATTATTAGAGGAGAATCATATAGGCTTCAAACTTAAATACTGTGGTGTTTTTTTTCTTTTTCCTCCTCTCTCCTCCTTTTTTCCTAAAGACATTGAAATTACTATGTTTTCCACATCTCAGAAAACCAGGTACCTTTGTGGGAGTGTTTGTTTTAATTTCTTAGTGTTTAATATCTAGAATAGTAGTATGTCTACTTGGTAGGTAATTGGTTCTTTAGAGATGATAGCTGCAGCAGATGAGCTTTGTTAAGATGATAGTGGTACAATTGTTTCCATGAATGTGTATGAAAGATTGTGAGCATCTTAAAAGACTTTAACTACTTGCAATTATGCTGTTCTCCAAAACACCTGTCTTCATTGCCCAGCTATGTTAAAAGGTTTAAACTTCATTCATACTTCATTATTTCTGCACATTTTTTGTAGCTTTTTAAAATTTTTTTTTAGTTGTTCTGTCTGTAGATCTGGTTTCTGCACTACTGCCTTGAATAATTTTGAGAACTGTTCTTCTTCCAGTTACCAGAATTTCCTACATAGATGTCTGAGCTTTTCATTTACGAGCTATGTGGATAGTGTCATTCTACACATCATTTGTAAACTAGTTATGTGACCTCACAGGCTCTCGTTTGTGAACTAGTGACTCAGGATTGTGCGGGCTGATTTTGCAAATGTTGAAATGGTGATTATAGCAGAGGAATGCCCCCTTGCTTGATTTCCCTGCCCTCCTTTTTTTTTAAGCAGGAGATTTCTTGTGCCTTTCTTTAAAATAATAATTAAATAATAAAACAACAAATATAAAGCCCTCTAAGTCTGCATATGGCTGAGGTGAGTGTAGTCTCAAGTAGTCAGGAATGCTTCTGTGAAGAGCTACAGAATATGAGAGGAGCTGCACTGTGTGTGTGTTGGGTGGAAACTTGGACTCCAGGTAGCACTTGGACCCTTTGATAACCAGTGCCCAGAATGCTAATCTCCTGCTGCCACCAGCTTATTTATTTATCTATAAAACAATAGCAAATTATGTCTGTGGTGCCAAGGTCCAGACTCCGCTGATGTGCAGTCGTGGATAAATAGATAAATGATTCTTTTCTGCAGTACTTTATTTAGGCTGCAGGTGCAAAACTTAAAAGTTAAGAAATCTAAAATTTTACAGTTTATAATCTTAAGTTTTGTTCCTTGTCTATGTGAGTTAACGATTCTGTACAAGTTCTCCAGTCCATTTCTTGCAGATTTTTTTTTCCTGTTTTTGCTGTTCTTCCTTCTTTAATAATAACTGTTTATGTAGTAAATAGGATAGATATTGAAAGAAGGAGAATCATTGTGTTAGCTGGAAAACTATAGCTGTCTTGTCTTGTTTTTGAGTGTTTTGTAACAGAAATAATACTGTTTTGGTCTAGACTGCTGATATTCTGTGGCAAGAGAGGCATCTAAGATGTGATTATGAGTAGTGAAGCCAGTATCAATGTTCACAACATTTAAACATCTTGTGCAACTATAATGTTGTGGGGGCATATGCTCAGGGCAGAAACTGGGTGTTATATAAAATATCCAAAAGCTTCTATATGTTTGGAAATACACATTGCAATACAGTGTAAACTGCTATGTTACAGTGTCATTTGTGCAAGCAGTGCCCTTCTGAGGGGAAGCAGGTATCTTATATAAATCTTTGCTTTCATCTTTAATTTTGTTTGTGTGACACATATAGTTTCTGAAATTAAGAAAGAATCTGAAATGCACTGGTTACAGGGAGCAAAAATAAGCAGCTCTCACCTAGTTTCATAACAAACAGGAACAAGGTGTTATACTTGTGCATTAGCTGTATTGGTAGAAGTGGTGTCGGTAGAAGAAAATGATGAAATGCAAAACAACCTGAGAAGCAGCACTCACAGACAAGCACTTAGAAACATTTTTTGAAACTTTGGACTGCTAGTACAGCCAATGTTTTCTTAGATGTTTTGAATATTTATTTATTAAGAATATTTTCAGAAACTTCTTAAGTAGGGGGAAATAAGAAGAAATGCAGTTTAAGTACCAACATAAATAAGTATGAATTATGCTTCTGGAGACACCAGTGCAACAACATGGGAAGCTAGATAATTCCAAATTTATTTTCCCTAATCTTTTATCCTTGGATTTATGAGTATGTGTACTTCCACAAAATGTTCTGGAAATATTGATTTGAATTATAAAAGACCGTAATACAGATTAAGCCTTATAGCCTCACCTAATAATGAGAAAATGCAACTACCTTGGTAAGGTGGAAGGAGAAATAGCAATTTTGCAGAACAATTATTGTATAACATTGTTGAGTTTTGAATATTTCCTGGTAGCTGCTTGAACAGTCAGATTATTATAAGAAACTTGTGGGCTCTAAAAGAGGTAGCTGTTGGTGTTGCTATTCAAATCTGATGTTTCTTATAAAATCAGTTCAGCTCATAAGAGCTTGCTAGCTTTGCCTTGCTAGTATTTTAAAAAATAAGGTAGCTTTAGAGCTTTCTTCTGTTGATTTCATGGCTCTGTCTGAGTTTAATGAATGTGGTTGAGGAAGTGTGTGCTTTTCTTTCAGTATACTGTAAAAGTGTTTTTGTTTGTTTGTTAATGGGGGAGATGGTAGTGTGTGTGTGTGGCATTAAAAGCATTTATCTTGACTGATGTCAAGGAGAGGGAATGTTCTCATGTATAAAAGCCCACAGGGTGGAAATGATATATCTGTTTTTAAAACAGGACTTTAGATATCTTTGTTTTCTATATCTTTCTTTCTATTATTTCTTTTAGAAGTACAATGAAGCAATAGAAGTACTGTAACAGAAGCAAGAGAAGTATTTCTTTAAGCAAAAAAAGCTTGAAATGGTAATTAGTTTACACCAGTGATTCCTATAACGTGCATCATTAGCATCTTAAGTGTCCTCTGAGAATCTCAGGCATCAGTGATTCCAGTTCTGTTTATTTTTGTTATTCAGTTAATAAGATCAAAATTCATGCTCCTGATTTAATAGTAATAAAATACTATAGCTATTTCAAATAGTTTTCTTCTTGAATATTTTTCAGTTTGTCCAGTTATATACATTTTTGATTTCTTTTTTTTAGAGCCCACAGGGTGCAGAATCTTATAACCACTAAACAAATAGGATTTTTGGTATGCATTATGTGAAGAACAGTCTCCTGGCAGCTCATTTATTTGGTAGTCAACTTAGAGTTGACTTGCTGATTAGAAAACTTGCTGATTAGAAAATCATCAAGTTAGTGCTGGGGCTTATTGTATTACAAATAAAATTTGTAATAACAATAATTTGTAAAAACAATAAAGTTTGTGATTAATACTCTATCTTCTGCTAGTAGATTTAGCATTTTGAGATTATTTCAAAATCTCATATGGTATGACTATGTAAAGAAAGTAAAGAAAATATTTTTAAAGAGAAATCTTGGAATATGTGAAGTATAGAAGGTGGTGGAAGTGAATCTACGCATATGACTTTTTTGAAAAGACTAAGGAAGTTTTTGGTATGACTGTCTTTGTTGTTTTCTGGTTTTGTTTTTGTTTTTTTTTCCAAGGTTTGGAAGATCGTAAAAATAATTGTTAAGGTAGGGACAAAGGAACATTAAACAACTAAGGTGGAGTTAACTTGTACCAGGAAAATATTTTTGTAACTCTTTAAGTTCAACATCCTACTTTCCTATCTAATAAAAAAAAATTGTTGACTATTTGTGCAAATCCAAGTTTTAGGAGAAGTAGAAGCCCAGCTTCATTGTCATGTGTAGCAGGGAAAAGGGCTTCCTACGTGTTCAGTCAAACCCAAATATTATGCAAATAATGATAAATGTAAAGAAAAGAATAGGAACCTGCAAAGCTTCTATGCTTGAGGAAATAAGTCAGTGGATTTTTTTGGATTCTCAACTTAGCAGAGAAAAGCAAAATTTATAGCTGGAAATTTAAACATACAAGGAGAAGGGAAAAGCATATGATTGTGAAGTGATTGAAGACTGCACTAGACTAGTAAAGGATATGATTAAAAATCCTGGTTCTTGGAACCTTTAATGCAAAAGCTAGGAAGCAGTCATAATTAGGGAGGCGTACGTGAGTCATGGAAATTCTATAGACTTGTGTTGCTCAGAGATTTAAATGAAATTGCTGGTGTCTGCAGCATTTGATCTGTATCCTATTGAAATAAGTGGAAATCTGTCCACTAGCTTCGGCAAGTTACAAAAGAAATCTTATCTTATTTGAAAGGAAATATGAAATTCAAATAGGCCCTGATTTTACATAGTTATTCATATGTTCATGTGTGTGGCTTTTCTTTAAAGGTAATCAAAGAGTTTTTGTGTTTTTTTCTTTCTTTTTTTTTTTTTTTTTATAGGGAAGTGAGTTTCTTTGTAAGGAAGGGAAAGCTGTTTTTCTACAGCTTTAAAAAAGGTATATTGAAAAGTAAGAGTTTACTAATATTTTTGGATAGACAGCCAGTGTCAAAGGTTTTATATGAGAAGAATTTAACTTTATGAGTCCAGACACTCCTCTTCAACTCTGGAAGTTGAAAGTTTTGGATACAGAGTTGGAGGAGTAATTGGCAAGGGCCCAGAATTCTTTCCAATTCTCAAAATAGAACCTTTCATAGCTTTTTTTTTTTTTTTTTTTTAATCTATTTTTATGGCAATTCTTTTTTTGATTAGTGTCTATGAAATTGCTCTTGTGGTTATACCACAAATAACTGTGTGGTTATTTGTGTTATTTTCCCCTCTTTTCTGTGTTTGTATGTCACTAAATCCGTGGAATTTTATCAGGAAAGGACTTGGAATTTGCAGGGTTCTTGAAAGTCGGTTTACCCAATTCAATTCAGATGTTTAATATTTTGTTCTGGCAGTTTTAAAAAATATAGATATAATCTTTGCATTGGAAAAATAGGACAAGCTCTGTTTATTTGCCCAATAAGTGGAACCTCATTAGCAGTGGAACCTTATTTGATTATTTTTAAGTTTTATCATAAATAAAAAGAAGTTGTTATTTTTTGATATATTAATGTGAGTGGTGTAGAAGTGTTGTAATTGAAATGTTAGGTTTAGTTAATGTTTAGAAGTTGGGTTTTTTTTTCCTAGTGGATGTTTAATCTTACTGAATCTCACCAATTATTACATTATCTTCCTTCTTGTTGTGGCAGTTACAGTGAAACAAACACGTACTTGGTGTAGGATGGAAATTTTCTCTCTGGTTTTTATTTTGAAGAACTTACATCTTGAAAACTTAAGAATGGAGAGACACTATAGACACCTATGGTGTTTAGACACACGTGTTACAGTATAGGAGGTGAAATCTGTAAAAGCAGATATTGTAAAGTAACTGTTGCTTTAATGCCAACTACTGTGCAGGCAAGGTGGCTGGTTACCTCTTTGGATGGCCTTATGTCAAACTGCTGTACAGCTGGGCACCAAAAATACTGTTTTCACTTTTTCTTGTAATTGCAGTAGTTGCCCCAACAATACATAAGTGAAATCGGGAGAGGAAGCAGCCGTGAGCAGAGGGAGGGAGGATGTGAAATTAGAAATGTGAAAGAGCAGATCTCATATGTTGGGGAAAATATTTTATGCTTTTAGTTTTTTTTTTTTTTTAAGAAAAGGAGAGAGGAACATAGGATTAAATGCATTTAATATTTTGATTTAAAATTGAAATGTAATTTTATTTAAAATGTAATATACATGGTAGGAATCTGTCATACTCATTCAAAGCAGAGGGGTTTTCTTCCCTTGTGCTTCTATTGCTTTTGTAAATGCAGGATATTTCTAGTGCTGTAACTTTCATCTAAACACACCACAGTTCAGGATCACAATTGTACAGCTTTGAAAACTTGAGTGGAAAAGGGAGCTTTTCCCTTCTGAAAGGGAGGCAGATGAATTGTAAGGTGCTTCAGTATCATATTTGCAGTAAGTGTTGCAGTGTTTTTATGGTAGGCTATGTGGGTAGCTGCGGGAGGGAGGCAATTCTGCCCAGTTGCTGTGGAACAGATACAATAGTTTTCAAAAAATGTTTTGACATCTATGTGGTCTTGGAGCATAGCCCAAAAAGCAGAAAATCAGCAGGCAGTGTGCCTGGTCAGCATGCCAAGAAATCAAAAGGCAGCAGTAGTCGGACAGCTTGAGCAAAATGGCTGGCCGGCAGTGACAGTTCGTGTGTCGGTTCTGGTGGCTTTTATCAACCCGAAACCTCGTGCTTCCCTTACAGGATCAGTTACGTAAAAAGGAGTACTGGAATTCATGGGAACATAGTTACCTCTTAAAGAATACTTGAAATATTCAAATTTTAACAAGTTTAGCTTTTTTTTTGACTGCTAAATTTGTTTTATTTTGCATTGTTATGTAGAGACAGCTTGGAGAAATGTATTTACAGATCTTGTCTCTGTTTTTGTTTTTTTAATCACTGATAAATTCTGTGGCAGGGAAATAACGTGTTTTGTTGTTGCTGTTTAAGTCTCAACACCCTGACATGGGTTACAGTTACTCACTCAGTGTACAACATAAAAACAGTTTTCCTCTCAGCTTAATTGTGTTAATCATTTTGATGTTTTGAGGGAGAAATGTTTAGCACTTGCATCTTTTTAAAATATCACTTGGGATTTTGTCTTAACAAATTCTCTGTTCTGCAGGAAACTAGAACAGCGATAGTACTTCTGATCTCTTCTGCTTACTTTCTGTAGTAACTAGAGTTGTGGCTTTTTATTTTTGACTTGTCTAAAGTTAATTATATGATAGGAGAGAAGGTAACTCTGGCTGTATTTTCCAAATGTGCATCCCTATGCTAACGTCTTGGGGTTGTTTTGCACAGTAGTTTTGCTTTCGTCAGTCTCAACAGAGAGATAAGAAATATGCAGTGAGATTGGTCTGTTGTTTCTGAACAGAAAACACTACAGTTTAAAGTAATATAATATTTTATGCATATATTTTAAATCTCTTTTCTCCTGTCAGTAGTTAATGTGCTTGACTTACAGTTGACAGTTGTTAAAAAAAGCTCTACCGATTATTGTTCATTCTGAGATGTTTTACACTAGGTGAAAGCTCTAGAAAGACAGTAAAAAAAGGCTCATGTGTTTTGTTCTGGGAGCTCATCTAAATCCATTTGTAAACTTTGCATGTACTTGGGGGCTTTGTCAGTTCAATGCAGTTAGCCCTGTGTTGTGCTAGTCAGAATCTGCATTGCAAGCTGTAAACTCTTCAGGCAGCTTTCCCTTACTATCTAAGGGGTGTTTGTTTTCTTTATTCTTAAAGCCCTTTATGTCTTTTTATTAAAGAAAACTGAACCTTCAACAGTCTCCTTTGAGACCTCTGAGAATTTTATATTATTTCAGTGTTAGCTCAGTTAGGTGCAGGAAGAACCTTGTTTAGGACTGACACACATGTATTTAATTTCATTAATATGTTCAAATTCATTATTGCTTCATGTATCTTTGTGAACAAGACCTTCCCAGTAGGATGGTATCTGCGTGATGATGATCAAGGTTGGGAGCTTGAAAGTCAATAATCAGTTTATATTACTTCCTTGCAGGGTTCTACAATCTTGCCTTATTTCAGTAAAATGATTGTATTATATCTGTCAAAATGTAAAAAGTTGCAAACAATAAGAACCCACCTGGGAGTATGTGACTAGGCAGAAAGATGTAGGTGGCGGTCCTTGTAGTTTTAATGTCCTTGCATAGAACAGTAAGACCATAGTGTAGGTGCTTGAACTTACTTGCCATGTGAAGAGTCTCTGAGCTTCACTATATTAAGGTAAATTAAAGCATGATTTGGTAATGTATCATTACTACCTAAACCTGGTTTTAGTAGTAATGGTGTCTAACTGAGGTACAGTCAGCCAGCTTTTTTTTTTTTTTTAAAGAATAAGTTTTTATAACATTGTAGGTTAGTTTGTGAAATACTTCGTGTTTATTTGGATTTTGAAAGTAGGAAAATATCTTTTGCCAACATCTCTAAAAGCTTGTTTCTAGTTCATAGTTATCTGTGAATAGAATGGTTCCTTCTGTGAAAAGGCAAATGTACTTAAACCTGTAATTAAAGATGTTTGTTTAGTGTTGCCACATCTGATGGGCGTGAAGCCAAGGCACTTTTCTTCATGCTGAGTTATGCTTTTCTGGTCTCTCCAGACAGGTATATATTTGGCTCTGTTTTTTTCTTTGCTTTAGTTTAGTGTGATCTGCAGTTGCTGAGAGAGAGCTGAAACTGATTGCATTTTATAATTTTGAGTTGTGTATGAAGTTTAATATGGTCACATAACTCTGAAGTTCTGTCTTTCAGTAAAGACTCGAGTGTGGGACTTCAGTAAAGTCCTGAATGTGTCTGAGCTTGCGCTGCCTGTACTGTATTCTGCGGTGACCAAAAGCTGTAGCCACAGTTAGCCTAGCACTGAACAGAACAGAACTGCTACACCTTACTGCCAAAGGCCTGTGGATAGGTTACTTTTGGTGAAATCAGAGTAAATTGACCTGTACGAGTTGTGGGGTGTTTTTTTTCTTCTCTTTTTTTTTTTTAAAAAAAAAAACTTTCTATATTAAACTTAGTTGAAAAATCTGATAAATATGCTGTCTTATGTAGAGTTTTGCTTTAAGCAGTAGTATACTGGAAAGAACACTAACACTTCTGTGCATTTGTATTATCCTGTAATTCGATTTTTACCTCCTGCTGAGGTAAAACCCTACCTTTGTTCAGCTGCTTCCCCACCTCAAAACAAACAAACAAGAAACAGAATCACACAGCAGTTCAGGCTGGAAGATTCCCTGGAGATTGTCTGATACAACCTCTTGCTCACTCAAGGTCAGCTAGAGAGGAGGAGGAAAAACCCTAGTCCCTCTATCCTCTGAAACCAAACCAAATGAAAAACAAAACAAATAAATACTATTAAAAAAAATGCAGGTGTTTGGAGCCCCAGGACATAACATATGTATTTCTTTAAAAAACAATTTTGAAGAAAGTATTTAATCAAGGTATTTCATTTAAATGATTTATCATCCTCTCTTGCAGCCTTTCTTGTGTGGATATTTTCATTATATATGTAGGATAAAATCCTAAATGTTTGCTCTTTTCAACTTTCTCCTCTTCACTTACTGAAAGGTTAATGTTAGTACTTCAGTAAAACAAGCTACTTTTAAAAGCAGGTAATTTTTTTACATAAAAAAATAAAATTTTATTCAAAGACTACTAATTGTGTATAAGTGACTACTAATTCTGCATTATGTTGTGCATATTAAATATGCAACAAATGATCTGAAAACTTTAGCATGCATTTAGAGCTTTATTCCTGATTCTTTTTTAAATATAATTATTTTTAAATTCACATGATATTTTAGTCTGAATTCTGATATTTGATATAAACTAAATTGGCAATCAGATGTATTTGTTAGTAAGTTGGTGGTGGTAGCTAACTGAACTAAGAATAACGTAGGTGAAAGATTAGTAATATGATGGTTGTTGCTGTTGCTTTTTAATGTATTTATATATTCTTGATGTTGAACTTCCATAGACAAATATATTTTGTGCTTTGCTGCAAAAATACAATATCAGTTTTTCCATATTTTAGATTAAATAAAATAATGAATCAGGTGGCCATTCAGCGGAAGAAGCAGTTTGTTGAACGAGTGCACAGTTACTGGTTGCTTAAAAGGCTGTCTAGGAATGGTGTTCCTCTGTTGAGAAGGCTGCAGTCCAGTTTACAGTCGCAAAGAAACACGCAACAGGTATGTGACATGCTTTTTACTTAAAAGAAGAAATCAAGAAGTCTCTCTTTTAATACATGAATATGAATACATGTTAAGTAGGAAACATAGCATTAAACGAAAGCTTTCCCCTTTTTTTCTATATGGAAATAGGGAATCTGTTATGTTAGACATAAGTCTTATGATGTTCAAATTTCTTGTAAGATGTACAAAATATTTGGATTATCTTTTGTTTTGCTTGAACATTTCACAAAAAATATCGTCACCAAAACTTTCTTAGTACTATGATTATAGATTAATATTACATCTTTTGGAACTCATTCCTCAATGTGTCATAAATGTTAGTAAAGTGAAAATAAATTTTATTTTAAATTTATTAGAAGATGCAAAATAAAATTAGACTTTGCAACATAGAATCAAGAAAAATGGAAATTTTTACAGAGTAAAGGTTAGTTATGTTAGTTTCCGATGTTTGAGGTTTGTATCCTTTTGACACACGTTGTTTGCTAATAGCAGAACTACGAACAAATCCTGGTTGAAACTAAAGGACCTGTTGAGTCCACTTCTAGTTTCATTTTTGACGTAGACGAGCAGGGCTATAGATAAGTATAAATTTACACTGGGTATCTTGTATAGGTAAAAATCACTAGAATTCATCGAAGCTGATTAATCTTTTATTCATTTAACAATCAGGATTGCTGAAAATGGAGAAGAGAAAGTTACTCAAGTTTGTATCAGATTGAGAAAACAATACTTCTCTGCTTCCCATTTTGTCATATGATCAACATTAGAGATAGCAGAAGGTCTTAATGTTTTAAGTCACTAAGTGACTGTGAAAATAATTAAAACCTCTTTTTTGAATTCTGTGAATAGACCCGTGTATGTAATGCTTGAAATGCAGTGAAACGACAGGGTGTAAATATTCTTATTGCATTCTCTTACCCTTTTTAAATTGGAAATGTAATTGGCTGTGTCTGTTGTTGTTCTGCTTCCAGGCAACTTTTTCTTGTAAAATGCCCTCTAGGAGTTATGAATGCATTTTATAGCCTTAAAAATGTAGTATATGAGTATCATTTACTTGTATTAGATCTTTTTTTCCCCTTGAGATCTTAACTGTTATTTCTGATTGAATTGTGTTGTTGTTTGCTGATAAATCATTGATACAGTCATAGAAACATCATAGTCAACATTGCATCCTAATTCTTTCTGATATTTTGTAATTATTCCATTTTTAAAAAAAACTGAATTCAAAGTATGATTTAATGTACATTAGATAACTGCTAATCAGATGTCAATATGAATTTTACACATTGGTTTCGGTGGTTACAGGACTAAACTACTTTAGAAAATTATATAGGTGGCGTGCTGCTTAATGGGATCAGAAATTGTGGGTTACTCATGGAACTCCAAAGCAGAACATGTTCTTATCCCTTCAATACCAAAATTTTCTATTCTTCAGAATAATATCTGCCAGTTACCTTGTAATAGTTGCAAAGTCCATGGCACGTGTGGAAGCACATACCTACCTGGAATTACAGCTCCTGAAAGCATATTTACTAGTAGTGGTTAGAAGTACTTTTGCTGTTAAGATACCATGTTTTCTTTGGGAATCAAAGGGGCAAAATTTCTCAAAAATAAATTAATAACTGCCAAAATAAGATAATAATTATATTTGATGTTTGATTATACAAAAACAAGTCTGTTTAAAGGGCCTTCATTATTTGTGTCCCTGCCCAAACACTTTTTTATTTTAAAGTTCAAAACAACACACTCAATTAAATATTGCGTTACTTAATTTGAAATAAAGTGTTTATACTTCTTGACTTAAAAACTAGGATACTTTTTTGACTTTGTTTTATTGTTGAAAACCTGCACAATTGATCTAATCTTCATCTTTTGAAAAGAAAACATAATTTTCAAGGGAAGTTGAATAATAAATGGTCCTATTGATGGAAAATGTGTTGGTAGTGCTCCTCAGTGAGAAATTAGCTGTCTTTCTGTCATTGTGCATCTTTCCATAATACTGCCAAATGTTCTTATAAACGCCTATTGAAAGAGTTGTAACTGCATAGCATTTGATGTGCATTAGTCATCGTTGTTATTCCAAGTATAAGCCAAACTATAATGAACGTGTTAATAATCAGCTGTGGCATTGCTGCTACAAGGAACTCCTCAAAATTGTGCAACATAGATTACTTGCTCCAATCACGTTGGAAAAGCAAGTGTTGTTACTCTGTAATTTCAGTGTAGATAGGAAGATTCTCTGTCTTTTGTGGGAGAAGCCAAATTATCAAAGAACCGTAAATGTTTCATTCAATCTGAGGAAGGTATACACTGAGATACAAATCTAGATTTTTTTTTTAACTGAAGAGAAATATTAAAACCAGGTGTTCTATTAATATTAGGCATTCTAATATTAGGTATTCTAACAAAGCTCAGAATTTGTTTTCAAAGCAGCTCGTAGAAGATACTTGGATCTTTCTCCGTCATTTATTAGAAAGAATTTGGCAAGGGAAAAAAACTTTGTGCTTTAGAGTAGCTGCCTAATGAGTGTGCTTTTGGGCTAAATTGTGATATGCTTCGCAAGGTGGTGTTGTAAGACTTAGAACAGCTCTAAACACAGTAGAAAGACCTTGGCATATATACTGTCGGAAGGAAGACCAACACTCTGAAAGAATGATTTATGTTTTTCTTCATCCTGTCACTCGGATTTCACCTGATCTCAAGTTTCAAAGGAGATTGCAAATATCCTAAACTAGCTTATATACTTTTTTTTTTCTTTTTTCCCCTATAGTAAAAGAATGTCTGTATAAAAGCAAGGCATGAAATCCAAGCGGAGTTTCTGCTGCAGTGAGATAGTTCAAAACTGCTGTTTTGAAAAACAAAGTAGAAACTGCCAGTAACTAAGGTCATAACTGCATTGGAGTTTTCAGCAAGAACATTGCATTAGTTGCAGTCATAAAACATTAAAAAAGGAATGGTTTGTTGGCACAATGACACTGCTCCTACCAGTATACAGCAGTAATGCATTCTTCATGGTGGGAATTAAAGCTGAACATTGTTTCTCAATCAATATATATTCTGAGTGTGGAGTGCTATGAAGCTTCTGTTTATTTTCTTTTTTGTCAGATGGAATAAGCTTGATTTGTTGCAGTAAGAAAGAAATTTGGAGAAGAACTTCCATGAAGTTTAACAGAAGGAAGGACCTTTGCTTGTTGGAAAGCTTTATAGAACTAAACTTGGAAAGGAGGGAGTGTAAAATGGAGTTTTATCCTAGCTGTTGTTAGATATCAGAAACCTGTGCTATTTTCAGCTTGCATGGAACTTTTTAATCTTAGAGTAAGATTGTAAGGCATATGTTTTATTATCAGGCAATAGGTCAGTGTAAAGGGGATTAATCACAAGTGCTATTGCCATATCTGACCGTGCCGCTTTACATAGGAGTAGCGTAAATTTGAGTGGACTAACAAGAGCACAAGCGGAAATATCATTCAGGGTTTCATTACACACACAAAGGAATAGAGACTGTGAATACTTAGGGTCACATCTGCAGATTTAAACCAATGTGGCTGTGTTATGGAATGAGAATCAGGTGTTTGTCCAGTGGGAGTGCATGCACTAGATCAAGCAGCTGAACCAACTAGAAGAATAATCCTTTCAAAAAATTGAATAAGTCATTGTTTTGTTACATTTTGTTTTTATATATTTTTAAAAGAACAGCTTGCATCTTCAGGTTTAGTCAAGTATTTAGGTCTCAAGTAAGCCAGTCCAAAACCTGGTATGAGAAAGTAACCTTTTCCTAGCTGTATTTAAGTTCTGTGTTCTGCCTTAAAACTAATTTACTTTTGTTGGCTGAGTTTTCATCAGGTTCAGTTCTTGTGCAATTGCATAGGGCAAAAGAGCAGACAACATTGAGTGGCTGCAAGCAGAGAGAGGACAAGGTCTGTGCTTTGAGCAACAGCCAAAGAATACCTGTGATCCTGAAAAACAGTAAAACCATGAAAAAAAACAGCTGTAATATCAGGTAACAGGTTATTTTTCTGCATTTGGAGTCTGTGCTCCAAGATGCCAAGGTGTGTGAGGACAGGCATTATTAGTGGCAGTGCAGATTTTCAAGTTCAGTGAGTCCCTGAGAAATCTTAGGGAATAGAAACTGTCTTGCTGATACTTGTTCTGTTGTCAAAATTAACTCTGAAATACCACTCTTATCAGTTAAAATATGTAGAAAGTGTCCAAATCTGGACCTAACTTCTTAAAAGGAATGGGGGAACTGTCAATGGTTGTAGTAATTGGGAAAAGGAAATAAAATTTTATGCCTCCATTTTTTCACTTTTGTTGCTGTTATATTTTTGGAAGAGGAACAAATCCTTATTTCCAGATTTCTGTGTTTTATACAGAACTAGATAGAGATTTTAAACTGTAGTGCAGTAAGAGATTTGAAGAAGAAAAATTTTATAGCTTCAGTAGGTATGTTCAGTACTTACGTTTAGAATTTAAAAGTACATAAAGAAGTAAAATACTCTGTGGATCTCTTGGGTACTCACACATGTATTAGGAATTTTTAAACTACTGGTTCTTGCAACTTTATTTTTAGAAACTTCTGTCTGAAAAATTGCAAAATCTGTATTCAGAGGATCTGTAATATTTCTAAATTTACTTCACTTGGGAAGTTATTTTGCTTGTAACAGTCTATAGTGTAATCATTTTCATTGTCCCCATGCTTACCAAGTGGTCATCTTTATTCCTCTCTCATCTTTTATAGCTTACAGACTTGAAGTATGTTGAGTTAAAATGGGAGGGGGGGGGGGAAGTTGCTTATCTCTGTTGCTTGAAGCCAACTGTATTTACAGTCTTGATTGTTTCTTAACTTCTCCAGGAAACTACTTTTATTTTCCCTGCTTTTCTCCTTTTGGTGGAGAGTTGATTTTACTTCCTGTCCTTACAATTGGCACAATTGTCCTTACTACATTGAGTACAAGTACTTGCTTTTACCAGGTTTGAGGTGGAGGAAGAAGCTAATAGTGTCCTTGCTCATTTGGATTTCACTTTTAAAACATTTGATGTTATTTTGCAGCTTATTAGATTCCTAAATTGTTATTTGCTGTGTAAATTTTTTCTCATAGAAGTTGTCTTCATCATAGGATTGCTTTCTGGTTTTAGAGATGTAATTTTCAACTAACGAACTTAGAAATTGAAGAAGATACCCTGACTCTAGTTTCTACTTTTTTTTTCTTCTTTTTTTTTTTTTTTTAGTTTTTCTTTTTTTAGTTTTTGTTCTACAGTGTGAAACTTAAGGCTGAGTGCTGTGACTGTAAAACAAGTTTCTCCTTTCGCATGAATATGCTATATAATTGTATTAAAAAATCATCATTTTCAATTTTTGTTAAAACCTTTTGATTATTTTCTTAGAGAGAAGATGATGAAGAAATGCAAGCCTTAAAAGAAAAATTGAAGTACTGGCAAAGGCTGCGCCATGATCTCGAAAGAGCACGTTTGCTAATTGAACTCATACGTAAGCGTGAAAAATTAAAACGAGAACAGGTCAGTAGACTGCAGTAGACTTTTAATTTGGTGAAACTTTTCTAAAATAAAAGGTAGTCGATAAGTATTCTTGCACAAAGGTTTTGCAGTAAGAATATGTCTTAAATCTTTATTTAGGATCAAGAAACACATGTGCACACACATGGGCATACCTGTAGTTTAAAGTAGAATTATTTAATAGGTCTTTCAGTTGTGCTTGTAAAGAGATGTGTTTCAGATTGTTAAAAAATAATTGGTTCACTCAGCCACTATACTGAGTTGTTTAAGCTGCATTTAAATCATACAGCTTTATGAAGTATTAATAGCTGGGAGAAGGGAAGTAAGGAATTGATAAGAAAGACAACGTTGTGTAAGAAATCTGTGATAGCAAGAAGTTTGCCCTACTGTGAGTTATTAACCATCTTTTGCTATGCACAAAGCACTCAATTTCTGTTTTCTGTAAGATGTAAAACTCACTGAAAGATAATCACAGCTAGAAAATCAAGGATATGGTCATGTATTATTTTCTGTCTATAGGAAAATACCTATTTGTGTGTATGTGTGTGTATACTTTGTGTGTTACTAAATTAGCACATATATATGCACACACTTGTAAACACAGCATTGATGTATCATTGCTATAACAAATATGTTTCAATGTTGATATCTTTTTAAATGTCCTGAAAATAAAGCTGTAAAGAAGTCTTAAATTAGTCAAAAGTAATGGCAATTCTAAACGGTAACCAAATATTACGAAAAAGTGTAGATTTTTTTTTAAATGATTTTATTGACATTTCCATAGAATGAACATTTTGTCTCTTAAAACGTTTTTTGTTTGTTTCACTTGTCCTGTTAACATTGATCACTGTTGCAAATTCTTTTGCTACATTTTTGAACAACTGCAACAACTTAAAATTAAGCAGATTGCCCTTAAATTTTTGCTCATATTTTTACAGTTGGTAGTTATGTAAAGCTATTCTTGTGTAATGTTTTCTTTAATAATAATACAATTAAAAAGTAGAACAAAAATCAATTTTTAAAAAACAAAACATGAATATTGAGTTCTGAAGAATTGTGAAGCTGGAGTTGAAGTTGAGTTTACAGCAAAGAGAGAGTGATCATTTAGGCATTAGTATGTCAGACCAAAGCCAACTAATGATCTGGAAAGTAGCATAAGCTCTAGAAGTGTTACTTTTGAAAATGTTTTTTTTCTTTGATATTTCAACTAAGGAACTCAGTGACTTGAATTTTTGTATCAAATACCTTTCTCTTGCTGCAGAACAATGCAGAACACTTTCTTAATGGAAAGTACTTAACTGGATATTGATTACTTGTTTAGGTCAAGATTGAGCAAGTTGCTATGGAGCTGCAGCTTACTCCATTCACTGTACTTCTGCGGTCAGTTCTGGATCAGCTGCAGGAAAAGGATCCTGCTCGTATATTTGCTCAGCCAGTGAACCTTAAAGAGGTATGTCTTGAACTTGATGTGTCCAAAATGTTTCCTCGTGTCTGGATGCAATTTTCTTCATTTAATAACAAGAAATAAATAATTGCACTGCAGAATTGGGAGCAGTGTTATATATTGATATGTATATTCTGGTAGCTTACGTTATGACTTAACTGCTGTGAAAATCTGTTTATGTTGATACAGCCGAGTAATTTCCTTTGGGAAACACTAGCATGAAATAAAGTGAGCACATGCTAACCTAAACCACTTCATACAAAGCTAAAAAAGGCTAAAGAGTTTAGGGTTTCTCTTGTTTGTTTGTTTGTTCTTGTTTTACTTCTGACATATTATTATTTGGTAAAACAAGTTTGAAGGGATTCTTAGTAAAAAAAAATGTGGATAATGTGTTTTTATTTGAAGACCCATTCCCAATTTTTTTTTATTTTGGAAATCAAATTATCTCAAAGTGTGCATATGTATGGGTGTGCATGTGTGTTTAGGTATATGTCCTTGCATGTGTGTGTGCACATGCACATTCTTCCACAATTCTAGAAATGAATATTCTGTGCATCTGTTATTTGAGTCCAGGTTTATTATCTAGGATTCAGAGCCATATAATATTGAAGTTTCTATTGATGTGTAAATGTGTGCAGGATCAAAACGTGCGATTTTAAGCTACGTTGCTCAGCTCCTGACTTGAGGTGTTGATCAATATGAGGGGGGAAAAAAAAAGAATTAGTTAATAACTAATGTTACTTTATCTTTAATAAAATGATTTGAATACATTTTTACATATTGTTGCTTTAAATATTCATTCAAAGGTTCCAGATTATTTGGATCATATTAAACATCCTATGGATTTCTCTACCATGAGAAAACGGTTAGATGCTCAAGGCTATAAAAACCTCAGCGAATTTGAAGAAGACTTCAATCTTATCATAGATAACTGTATGAAGTACAATGCAAAAGATACAATATTCTATAGAGCTGCAGTGCGGTTAAGAGATCAAGGAGGAGTTGTTCTCAGGCAAGCTAGGCGAGATGCTGAAGGGATCGGTTATAATAATGAAACTGGAATGCACTTACCTGAGCGGCCTAAACTTGAGTCACCCCAGCCCTTCTCGTGGGAAGAAGGTAAGATGTTTTTGGAACTTTAGGAAGTTATGTCTTTTATTAAATACAGTCTCTACATACCTTTCACATGTTTGAAATAATGAACAAATCAAGATTTGTTCAGTTTTCTGATGAAAAATGTGTATTTTTTCCTAATACAAGCTGTATTTTTGATGATTCAGTTGATTCTCTTCTGTCATTAGAACACACTTCTAAAAAACACATGCCTTCTCTACTAAGTTTTTAACTTAGAGTAAATTTAAAATTTAAATTTAAAAAGTGCATCTAAAAATGGATTTTAAATTTTGAATGCTTTCTTTTCCATAATTGTATATGCCCATAAGTCATAGGCTGCTATTGTGTGTAAAAATAAGCACATACTTAAATTGTCTATTCACTCAGGAATTTAATGTTTGAAAATAGCTCTAGCTTGCTTCTACATTTAAAAGAATGCAAGTTTGTGAGACTGAGAATTAAAAAGTCATCTTTTGTCTTAAAAACACAGAAATTCAAGGTATATGCCAGTGAAGGAGAGATAATGTACTTTGTTTATGACCATAATCTTATCCTGCTCTTTAAATAGAAGCAAACATGTTAAGATGTCTTCCTTCACACCTAAAAATTCTTTGCTCCTCTACATAGTTTTCTCAAACAGCACTTTAATCAAAAAGAATTCTAGTAATATCACATAGGAGTTCCTCACCGGTGACAGTGAAGGTGTAAAAACTGGAGTCAAACTAGCTTTTTTGCAATTGTTTAATTCCAGAAAGTGGTGGGGTGGGGTGTTTTTTTTTTTTTTTTTTTTTTTTTTTGATTGGTATAGTTGTTAATAGTCTGCTAAAAATTAACACATTTTCAATTTTACATATTTTGACTTCAGTGGATAGATTACTGAATCCAGCAAACAGAGTGCATATGTCCTTGGAAGAACAGCTGAGAGAGCTGTTAGAAAAGCTTGATCTCACCTGTGCAATGAAATCCAGTGGGTCAAGGAGCAAAAGAGCAAAGCTGTTAAAGAAAGAAATCGGCGTTATCCGGAACAAACTAAGTCAGCAACACAACCAGGCTCCTCAAATAGAATCAGGTATTGGAAGTTTTGAAGAAGAAAATGCAGCATTAGAACAAGAAGGAGAAGAAGAAGGTAAGATTTTAAACTGTATTTCAGTACTGCTGTGGACTTCTTCAGTCAGAAGCTCTGATCATTTTCTAAAATTTATTTCTTATACTAGTAATTCACGTTTTTTTAAATGGCCATTTAGTGCTTGTTTTCATTTAATATTTTAAGATTGTCATTTTTAAAATCGATATCCTCTCCCCAAATAGCAGGGATTAAAAGACAATAATTAAAATTAAAATAGAAACAGTATCAGAGTGGAAATGGATTTGGAAATCTCAATGCTCTTGATACTTTTGGAAATCCAAAATGCTGAAATGAGTGTAGGGGTCAGGTGAGTTTAAGTCAAATGCACTGACTCCAGCTGTCCTGCTGATGCCCCTCTTGCTCCTTAAAATAATGGGCTCAGATCCTTATCTGCCTCTTAGTATTTGCCAACCAATTTTAATGAGAGGAAAACAAGAAAGAGTTGATTGTAGGTTACAGTTGAATGTTGTGTTGGCTTTTTGCCTTGAAGTCAGTTACTGATGTCTTTATTACTCCTCCTTAAATGACACATGTTATGAACAGTTTGTTCATGTGTTTCATTCTGTTCTTAAGTTATGTCATTACTTAATTTTCTTGAGGTAGAGGCATGTTACATCTTGACTAACTGTCAGATGAAGGAGGAAAAGACAGAAGGGAAAGTGGAAGCATAGTTAAAAGCACTAGTTTGAGTAGAGGAGTTTGATGCTATCAAATCTTTGGAAAATTGAACTGAATACAATCCCTGTCTTCAATAGCAGTTCATTCATCAGCTTGATGTTTAATTCTTAGTGTGATTAAGAGAATGTGTATTTCAAATCTGTAACTTGCTTGATATTTGAGTGACGTGGTAGAAAAACTGTAACTGATGCAGCATCTAACTTATCCATTGTGTTTTTAGGTGCTAATTATTCTTAAAATGTTTCATGAAGTTCAGGATTTGTTGGGGAGGGAATCACCCCCCCCTCCCTTTGTTCTTCCTTCTTGTAATGATGTTGCTGAACATACAGTTATTTAGGGATATAATTTTTGGAAGATAATAAATATACTACTTTTTTGTTAATTCTAGCCTAACATTTTTATGACAGCCTTTTATTGCTAATAGCCAGTAAAACTTCGAAGTACTTAATTTGAGAAAATATAATAAAAAGCATTATCTACAGTTGATTGGCATTATGGTCTAGTTGAGAAGAGTAAATGTTAATTCAGATTTAGGTTCTTCAGTGGAGTGTGATTGGAAGAGGAAAGGAACAAGCTACTGAAAAAAGTAGTCAGTAGAATCATCTGATGAGAATGTGAATCTTTACATGAGGCAGCTTTTAGAATTGTTATGAATTGCCCTTTGTAATTCTGTTTTGAATTTCTAATCATTTGATAAATTGTGTCTTAAGCTCCTGTGGCATGTGGCACCAAAATAACTCTTTGAACTTAGTCTTGTAGTGTCAAAATAGTTTCTAAGGGCTTTCTGTGCTTAAATCTTTCTGCGAGTCTTTGAAAAGATTTTTTTTTTTTAATCTTTAGAAATGAATTTGAAAATTCATTGTAAGAAAATTAAAATTAAAAGTTAAAAGAACAGACCATTCTTAGAACTTTTTTTAAAATGCTGCTTCAAATATGTTTAACTGCCTATGGATCTCATTCTTAAGGTCATCTTAAAATACTATTTACCATTTCTAGTTCTTGTATACTTTTAAAGAATGTGAATGTTGTCACACTTTATTTTAACAGTATATGTTATTAATATGAATTATTTCATAGAAATTTTATACAGTTGGAGCAGTCTTTCTGATATGCACAAGATACGGATTTCAAAATATGCATTGTGGAGCCCAAATCAAAACAATACATATATGATTTTTAATTTGTTGCTGATAGAGGGTTTAAACCCTTAGTGTTTCATAATTTTTATTTAGATGACATAAAATTAACAAATATTTTGTTTGACAGCATAAATGTTTCTATTGGATACATTGTTCTTACACAGCTAATGTAGAATATGCATCTTTTTTCTCCTTACTCATATCTTAAGAGTCTTCCTGTTAAAACTAAAGAGTTTTACTGTCTGTGTACATTTCTGTTGATAACTTTGGGTTAGAAAGTTATTTTACTTTTATTTGGGAATACTCTGAGAGTAGAATGTTGGGTTTTTGTGTGTTTTTCCTCATCACTTGGGGTGGAAAGCCAAAATTAGCTCTGTACATTCCTAGTTGCATCTCCATTGCATTTTCCCAGCATGGAGCTGTTGAAATTAACTGGGAAAAGATTGTGTAAAAGAAGGGGAAGGAATGAAAAATTGGTAGAGGGTGGTTTTTCTGACTTCTCCTGTCAATTCTGCAAAGTGTATTTGCTAAATAGTGCCTAGTAAAGCAGCAAAACTTTGTGTGTGTTTTTTTTTGTTAAATTAAACTGTTATCCACAATGCTATTCACAATTGTAAAGCAGTTCTGTGAAACTTGCATGTCTGTAAATTTTATAACACACACTAGTACAGACTAATAGAACAGGTGAGAATTACAGCTCTTTTAAATGATTACTTGATAAAATTTGCCTCAGGCAGGTAAGCTGATTATACAAGATTGTAAAATCATAGTTATAGTTTATCAGTTAGTAGTAGATTGTAGTTTATCAAAAATGTTGCTCTAAATGTGGTGTAGCTACATTTAACAGAAATCCTACACCACTCCAATTTTTGGTTTAAAAAAAAGGTTTGTTAGATGTAGTTATGAAATTAACATTACTGCATGAGAGAGAAAAAATATTTATCCAGGTGTAAACTGTTAACACACCAAATAAACGCCTACTTTTCATCCGTGTTACATTCCCAGTGTAAAAGTAGGAACTACTAACTAGGACAGGTTGTTACTAGGCAAGGTTTGTTTTTAAAATGTTATGCTTTGTTTCCAAACAACAAGTTATTTGGTGGGCTGCACATTTATAGTGAGTTTTATAATAGACTTTCTAACTATGAGTTTTCAAAAATCACACTCTATTTATAATTTTTTCAGGAGATAAATCTCCCCCTAAACTTGAACCATCAGATGCATTACCTCTTCCTTCAAACTTGGAGACTAATTCAGAACCACCAACCCTCAAACCAGTAGAACTCAATCCAGAGCAGAGTAAGCTTTACAAAAGAGTAAAATTTGATAATGAATTATATAGTACTTCCATTCAGAAAGAAATAAATGGACACACTCCAGAACACTTACTTGACAGTAATCTCAATGAGTCGACTGTTTCTGCTGTAGCTGAGTCATCAACTGATGTAAACAGACGTACATCCATTCTCTTCTGCAAATCGAAAAGTATAAGCCCCCAAAAGTCTGCAAAGAACACTGAAACCCAGCCAACTTCTCCACAGCTAGGGACCAAAACCTTTTTGTCTGTAGTCCTTCCAAGGTTGGAGACACTTCTGCACCCAAGGAAAAGATCAAGGAGTGCATGTGGAGATACTGAGGTTGATGATGAGTCCCCTGTAAAGCGCCTGGACACAGGTAAATGTTATACAATTTGTTTCAATGGATACATCTTGAGAGATAGCATACCTGTTAATTTTTGACCTACATGTAATTGTTAATCTTCAGTTAAGCAAGTTTTTGTTGCAGCTGAATGAGCATGTACAGCTGTTTGGTTACTGTAGGAAAGTTACCAATTTATCGTTAAGTTGGCTCTTACAGTTGGGCTTAAAGTAAACTAAGTTTTACCATTTCACAGATTTCATTTTAGTAGCTAACTCCTCAGGTTACCTCAGTGTGGTGTTTTGTTTGCATTTTTCAGTTATTTTGTTTCCTTTTGTTGCATCCTATAGAAAAGGTAAATGAGCTTGTCTTTTTGGAAATTTCCTGATGAATTACAAAGCAACCTCATATATGGTGCCAAAACTAGGAAACTGTGGAATGGCATGGAAAAATACATTCTCTGTGAACAACTTTATTTGGCTGTAATGTGACTGCATGCATATTCTAAGATTGTACAACTGATAACTATGTGAGATGCTGTGTATACTTGCACATTATATGGCAATGTTAAAATCCCAAAGTGTAATGGTATTTCTTCTGATTCTCAAGTTTGTGAACTTTGCTTATTTGAAGTTGAAGAGTCTATGATTTTAATGAGGCTTCTTCAAACGATTATGCTAATTGTAATTCTTCAAACAAAGAATGCTAATTTTGATGGTGCAGTCCAGTTGAGAAACTAACTACACCTTTTCTTCACGAACTGTAGTTGTATTTGGAAAAAAAAAAGGAATAAAACACTATTTGAGGAAGAATAGCAACATCAGGACATTTCTAAAGTGCATTTCTTTGTTGTTTTTTATGATGTTACAACTTCTATTACCTTTTAAAAAAGCGTTCTGTTTCTTTGGTAACCCATCTGCTGGTACAAATATAGCCTGTAATTTTTATGCTTTTGAATGAAAGCCCTCAATTTAATGACAGAACTATTTATTGTGAAGATGTGTTCTGAAAGGTGTTGGGGTAAAGGTGTTTGAGGGAGGAGAAAAGGGAGGGAAGTTGTTCATCTATTTTCCCCCATTCCCAATCTGAATTCCTGTTCGAAAAGGGGTAGAAAGAGCCCCTGTGTCTGATCTGATACATTAGGAAAGCACATGTTCTCAGCAGAAATTATAAGAATGTTTTTAATGAAAAACTTGCCTAATTCTTAATAAATAAATCAATAAATCAGAATTTTGCACCTTTTCTCCTTATGGTATAAATGTATGTGGGACACATAATGCTTTATTATTTTTTAATGCATAATCTCTCCTAGATGTAATGCATTTCTCATTTCAGAATGTTTATACATATCACGTAAAAAGGAAAGAAAAAACAAATCAATTATTTTTTGTTGCTAAAATGATTAGTGTAGCTTCTTTTTCTACTAGAAGTAGTTCTAATGCGTAGGAGCATCTGTGTTGTCTAGTGTTTTGTTTTACTTTAGAAGAGACTAAATCTGCTAAAGGAATTTAGTCAAGCTGAACTTATCCAGAAGTTTGAATCTCTCCCTTTTTCACTTTAGTTTTTTAAATATGTATATAAGATATGTGTTCATTAAACCTTACTTGTGTGTTTCTGTTTGCAATCAGAAATTTTGCTTTCATATTGAAAACTTTATGCGTTGTTTTCAAATTTGTGTCATCCTATGAATTTTAACATTTTATTATTGCTTAGCTATTTAGAGCTATGGTTTGGCAGGAGTTGGTTCTGTTTGCCCAACCCTCAAATTCTTTACAAGATGTAAACCCCACTGAATTATTTCAGTTTTGTTTATACGAACTGTAGTAAATTCATGCAGATATTTATGCTCAGTTTAAAAAGATGAGATATATACGGTAAACTAATACTCCCCTCTCCTCTTGCCTATTTGGATGTTTATCATGAAATTGTATTCTCGTGATATTGTTTTCTCTCATCTTATTCAGTCTTCTGAAAATAACACATTTATAATGTCACTTAATGTTACTCCTAAGAAAGAAGTTTGAAACACTTACCTAATCTAGCTCTGTAAAGCCATACTTAGTTCATACTTACTTCAAACTTTTGTTTCACTGTTCTCCTTAACTACCTTTGATTTTGCCCTTTTGAATTACTTACAAGGTGAGTAGTATTGCTGATTTAGTATCCAGAAAGATAAAGGATCTGTTGATCTGGTACTTTGATGGA
This sequence comes from Nothoprocta perdicaria, assembly GCF_003342845.1. Lineage (NCBI taxonomy): Eukaryota > Metazoa > Chordata > Aves > Tinamiformes > Tinamidae > Nothoprocta > Nothoprocta perdicaria. The sequence goes on from NW_020454305.1 coordinate 2,165,779, forward strand.
TAAGGTGTTTCAGATATTGTTGATTGTTGTTTTCCATATAGAAGTTAATTATTCAAATGCTAATTTTCATCAGAAATAGGTGATTATGGAAAACGACAATTTATCGTTCTGAAATTTCAATTTATACACGTCTTTCCTTTATACATGAAACCTAACAAAAAATATACAGCAGTAGTGCAATATACCTTAAATTTTTATTCCATAATGCTCTGCCAGGTCCCTGTCCCTTACGTAGCACATCTTTCTCATAGTTGCTATGTGGAAATGTAGATTGCACAGAAGAGAGAAGTGTGTACAAGTTTCCCATACATACTTACTGCATATTTTTCTGTTAACTTAAAAAAACAAAAAATAGAGTGCTTTTTTTTTTTAAATTTATTTCTTGCTTAAGAAATCCTGGATAGATAATAATTAAGTGGATGATTATTCTTTAAGTTGAAAATGTCACATCTAAACTGAGATGAGATTTGTGACCATTGCAGAATGTATATCATGTACTTTCCTTTTTTCTTGTTGTTGGAAACCTGCATCCTTTCAATCAGATTAATAACTTAAAATTAATTGGTGCAATTGTTAGAGGAAAAATCAAGGTGATCGATTGATAGAAGATAGATTTTTGGTGACTGTTAACAGGTGCACCTTTTGAGTATTTTGGAAATTTGTTCTGAATCTAATTTACCATTTCATGTTTTTTTCTCATTTTATCAGTTACCTTTTAGCCTTTTACAATTTAGGAAAGAAGTTCAGATGCTGTTAGTACTCTATCTTCTAGGCAGGAATGAAGTATTTAAAATTTGCTCTCATTAAGTGATGTTCAGTTATCATAAAATTCAGATCTTAAATGGTGATTAATGCATTACAATGCAATTGTTTTTTCACTATTACTTAGCTAAGCAACGGTGATGAAATATTTCACTGGAAGGTACTATTTGCTCAGTATTCTCGCTACCAACTGCATAGTTTTTTTCAGGACACTGAAACAGGTGTCAAGAAATAATTAAACCGTGTATCACTAAATTACAGCATTTAACGTGGTTAAAAAAAAGCACTCTGGTGTCTAAATTTATAATTTCCTAATACATACTTTGCATATGGGTATCAGTACATGACAAATCTAATTATATCTTGTTAAAACAATTAATAAATGTTGATCTGATTTTGTTTCAGTCTTTACATGATAAAGTGCTTGATAGCAGTGAAGGGGGGGATGCAGGCTGCCTATATATGAACTCCACTTAGAGCTGATACAATGTTATCTTGTAAAGAGGATAGCTTTTGCTCAATTTTATTTGGTGTTGTAAGGATAGGGGTTCCCTTTTCAGGCAAGACTGAATTTGAGGTATTTCTTGGATTCTTTAACATATGATTTCTAATAAGTCTTTGGAGTCTTTTTGGAGCAAAGGCCAACCAGATTAAAAGTCAAATGGACTTCTACGAAGTGAAAGAAAAATAAAAAAGAAAAACTTGCATTTTTAAGAACATAATTTATATCCTTTGTGTAAATCACAACTCAGCCCAGTTAAATAGTAAAAATTATTGAAGTCCTGTTAGTATGGATAAGAAAAATACTGAATACCCATTTTCATACATAATATCCCATATCTTGATGAAATCAACTGATTAAGTCCTCATGCTTTTAATTAAACTATTCTTTTTGTTTTCTTTTAGAGTTTTTTAAGATGCATACTGATTGCTTCCTGCAAAATCTGATGTGAAATTTAGATAGTAAGCATGTAGTGAAGACCAAAATTGTCAACTGCATTTCTCCAGGAAGTTTCAAAACACAAACATTTAAAATGATTTTGCAAACTGAAATGAAGCCTGGGAGTTTGTGAGTGCTTGAGATGAGTTGTCCCTTGGTTGTTAAATGAGTCAGTTGAGAGATATGGGGGCTACAGCAGCTCATCTGCCTGTAAGTACAGAGCCCAAGAAAGCAGGAAAGATGCCATTTTGGAGCTGGAATGCTATCAAAATTTCCCAGGGAATGGAGGCTTATGTATCTTTTAACTGTTTTTGACAAACTGACATTTTTTGTGTGCGAGTGCTTTATCTTTAGAGGGTTATTTTAAAGTGCTGTTTCTTAGCACCCAACTTGCAAAAGCCGTATTTTCTATTATCATCATAACTGAATGCTTTTATAGTAGTAAAATATTTCCAGATAATCTGTCTTTTTTTTTTTTTTTTCTTTTTCTGTTGGTGCTGTAAGAATTGTGGATGTTTTTACAGAATTTCACCATTTCATGTTTTTGGACTGCATAGCGCCTATTTTGGGGTGCTCTCTTTTGACTTTGTAAAAAACAGAATATTCTTCTAAGATTCATCTGTGGCAGTTAATACTAATGAATTTTTCTGTGTGGTGCAGATGGTCAGAGAAGTCAGAGATCAGAGAATTACTGCATTCTATTTTTTTTCTGAAGGTGTGTTTAAAGAAAAAAATTAAACTTAGTGAAATTGGAAATCCACATTATACTTATGGATTGAGGGCACGCTTGCCTTGATTTTGGGACCGAGTACAGACGATATAGATTCTAACTCATGGAATTCTTCATGCTAAAGTCACTCATATCAGGTGCATAAAGTACCTGAATTGATCAGATTATGATTGTGTTTGGTCTGTTCAGATTTGCTTAAAGGTGTTTTCCCCCTCAGTTTCCCCCATCATAAACATGTGACTGTTAAGCCCCTCAGTAGCCTCAAGCAAAACCACAATTATTGTGGCATTCCTTCTTCAAAAGTCTACATGGGGATAGTTCCCACATTGTGATTGACTAGGATATGAATGTTTCCTGTTTTTCTAGATGAGAACAGATAATGTAGTTAGATGCCCAGAGAGATAGATGTAAGATCCAAGAAAAAATATGGAGCACAATACTGTTCTTCCAGTATTTCAAACTTCAGGATTACTCCTGAAGTCAGACAGTGAATTGTTTTATTTTCATCCTTTTCCTATGCAATATTTTATATTCACCTGAGGTATATTAAAAAGAAAAGGAGAGGAAAAAAAAAAAAGGTTGGCGTGGGAAAGAGACTAATTCATAAACCCATGAATGTTACATTTTTCAGAAAGAGTTATATTACAGCAATTTGAAAGGCAGTTTTCACATCTGATTTGAAAAGATCTGTGTTACAGTTCCAGTTGTAACCAAAAAAATATATATATATTTTAAATACACACACTTAAGAAGTAAATATGAGTGCTTTAGATTGCTTTTTAGTACGTACCCGTTTTTATTCTTTTACGTAAATCTCTTTACTTCTAACATTTGTTTTGGCTTCTTGCTGTCCCTGGAACAGTTACTGGCCCTAGGAGACAGACTGTCAGGTATTTACTTAGTTGAGAATTTTGAGCTGCAGAGTGGAGAACTGGCAGCCTGATACCGTTCCTGCTAATTCTCTCTTGTAGTAGTGCAAGTGCAACATACTTTCTGCTTCAACGTCACTATAAAATAGTAGTGTTTCTCTTTATATCCTACAGCATATATTTAGACCACTGCTGTACTCAAATACAGATGAGAGCCCTAGGATAAAATGTATTTTTAGCCTATGAGGTATTTATATATTTCAGTTTTCTTACTGTGTAGCTCTTGGATACAGATGAAAACATGTTGTTTTTTTAATAGTCTTTTACTTGAAATTTAATTCATGCCTTCCACCCAAAAGAAATAAAATCTTTTTCTTTTTTTTTTTTTTTAAATGGAGTTATTTTTATGCAAAGCCTAGTTCCACAAATAGCTGTATTAGTATAAATAGTGGGGACGAACCCTAACCTAACTGTACAAGTTTGCAGTAATACTAGAAAGCCAGATGTGGGAAAAAAAAAGCTTATAAATATGTATTATTTATAAATTTTGTTTATATTATTTATACTTTTTATATGTAAAAAGACAAAACCTTTGTCACCAGTAATCAATTTGTCAGTCAATAGTTTGTTAATTATTGTAGAAGAAATGTAGTTTTTCTTTTTTGTTTAAAGAAAAGGGAAAAAAATCTTATAGTTGACTTGTAACTCACAGATCTCCTGCTATCTCTATGGTGCTTTTTCAGGTAACTTCTCATTAATTGTAATAAAAACATCACTAGGTTTATAAAGTTCATCATGTTGCATCAGGGATGAATCTTTTGGTCACAAACTGTTCAATTTACAGTGAATACTCCTGTCATTTCCCTTTCAGAGAGGGGCTCAGCTCTCCAAAATTTGTCCTTGTTGTATTCCAGATAGAGTTACGTTTATCTTTTCTTGGTTAATGTATGCCACAAAGAAAGGGGCAACCTGGTTACCTGTTCCCATAGTTTTTTTCCTTGGGAAGAAAGAGATGAAATTTTCTTTTATTTTTTTCCCCTCTCTCTCCAAGAAAGAGAGAAGACCTGGATAAGAGCTCTTAAGAAAAACTATATTTAAGACAATTTTATTATAATTACATTATAAATCCAATATCTCTTTGCATGTTTTTGCAACAACCTCTCCCTCCCACAAGCCCCTCACCCCTGAAAAAAGGACCCTCTAGCATTTACGTGTAGAAATATTCTCAGAAGAGGAAATACTGTCTGTTCATGTTTCTATGTATTGGAAAGCAGAAGCAGTATTGTTGCCAATAAGAAGGTGTTGGTAAGTTTTGCTCCTTGGAGTAAATGGTATGTTGAAATCTGGACATAATGTCTTGAAAAGCATTGTGACTCTAGCAAGGTGAACAACTTTCTTTTGAACTGCTGCAGCAGTATTGTGCCTTCATGAAACTGTCACTGTTTATATCTTGGAAAAAAAAGTCTTTCTGTATTGTCATTAGTGGTAAAAAATATTAATCCTTCATTTACGATATAGTTTCAGATTTTTCTTGTTGTTTTGACAGAGCAAGCTTTTCTGAAATCAGGAGTTCCTTATTGATTTATAAGCTTTAGCTATGTGCTTCATTACATAATCTCTTTGTTTCTGTATTTTTTTTTCTCCCTCCTTAAACCAAAAATCTTCCATATTCATTTAGATAAGGGCATCCTGCCATTATGGAGTGCTGGACTTAATTGCTCTACAAAAACAGAGCTTGAAAATGCTTTTTACAGAGTTGGAGGAGAGAGTGATTAAAGTTTCTGCTGAGGCAGTACTGTAAGCAAAATTAAGAATTTGAAGAAAAGGTAATGAATATCCTGAAGATTCCTTTCTGAGAAGGAAAATTTGCTACGAAATAGTTTGTGATAGTCAGACAGGGTAAAAATGTGTTTGGGCTGTGCTTTTCCTGCTATGAGAATATTTATTGTTGACTTTTATAAAAACTGGAACTGCATTTTCTTTTTCCTGGAGTATTTGTGGTGGTCTTTAATTATAATGTTGATGCAATGACTGCTAATGACACTCTCTAAATAACAGTAATATCTCCTATTGATAAATCAGGAAAAAAATAGTTGTTATTCCTTTACATTTTTTAAAATACAGAAGGCAGTTACTGTTTAGTCATGTGTTCTTGACTTATCAACTTAATATCTTTTTACAGGGAATTGTACTCTTCAGATTACCCTCGAAGTGAAATCAGTTTTGCTCTATTTTCTTTTTTTTTTTTTTTGCTAGAACACAAAGGGACCTGTTGCAATAAATAATGTTTAAGAAAAAATACAAGCAGCAATTTGGTAGAAAGGATACCTTGTACCTTAAAAGAATTACTCTCAAGCAAATGTTTTAAATGTTTTATTAACTGAGTAAGAAACATAATTATCTTGTGTTTCAGAACTTAATGGATATGACAATATTAAGTAGTTGAGCTATGAATTTTTAGTTGAGCTGTGTTGCAATTTTTGTTTTCATGGTAACTGCTACTCACTGGTTTGTTTTAAAGATATCCCACAGAATGGTAAAATTAACTGCTCTGTTGAATGAGTCATGTAGCATTATGTGTTTTGAGTATGTATGATGAATGAAGGCTTGGTTGTTGACAGGGAGAACTAGTAAACCTTTGAAATTAACATATTTCAAACCCTTGAAATTAACATCTCAAACGTATGAGATTAACATAGCAGCATTCTGCTTTTAAAATGAACCAGTTTATTGTCCACAAAAATGAGGTGCTGGGTTCGTGTATGCCCTGCTCAGCAGAAAAGCAACTTGGCTCATGTCCAGTAGTCCAGCATAATTACCTGCAATTCTGTAAATGAAGGAACAGGAGTTTTAATGAGCCTGCCATTAGAAGTGGTGGTGAGCAATATAGTTCCCCTCCCACAATTTAGAATTTTCTTTCTTCCCATTTTATTCAAGTTCCCTAATCAGGTTAACAGAGGGTTAATTCTGTATTCAAAAAATCTTATTCTTTTTCTGTCTGTTGACTTTTATGATTTAAGGTTTTTAACCCATTCACAAATTAAAAATAGTTTTGAGTGGCATATCTGGTAGAGAATTCCATATTCCCTCTTGTGGATATTTTCAATTGGGATGTTTTTAATTGATAGCTCTCTCACATCTTTCCTGTTGTAGCATCCAGGCATAATTTCTCCTGAAGGAAATGATAACTGATACAAAGGAATATATATTTTACCTAATTTAGAAATAAGTAATAGTTACAAAGAAGTTGCTTTGATTTGTTGGTAAACACAACTCCTCCATTGTCATTTCCTAGCCTGAGCTCTTGAGCCCAACTGTCCTAACATAGTAGCTCCCGTCTCCCACTTCCATTCTCTTCTCCTTCCTTTTATCTTTTGCTTCCTCTCTTCTCCCTTTTTATTTTCCTCTAAATCTGTTAAAATATGGTTGTCACTCTGAAATTACTTCAAAACCGCATTTCATTGGAGAAATGGAGACTAAATACTATTAAAATACATATTTTCTGTTGCACATAGAAGTGTTGAGTCTTGACAGAAGAAAGCATACTGTAGATTGATACTCTTAGGCAGCACTGAACATGAAGAGTTTAAGGCTGAACTGCATATTTATATAATTCCTATTTTTTGGATTTAATCAAAGTTGAGTTGGTGTTTAATAGCCCTTGATTATCTTCACTTGAAGACTCATCAAGAACAGGCAGGCTGATTGCCTGAGCCTTGAAACATGTATTGTCTTTTTATGTCCTATTGTTGAAGTTGGGAGGGTAGTGTTAGAATTGCAAGCACAACTTGTAAATTACAGGTGTTAAGTTTTAATAGATGATAAAATTTAGTTCAATGTTATATTCTCTTAAAGAATACATATCTTCTACTTATTCAGGTGCAGTGTAAATTAGCATAAAAGGCCGTCCCACAAGCACTGGGTCATTTTTAATAAATCACCAGGAGTTTTTACCTGCCTATATGAAATTCCTCTCAAGATGGGCAAAAGTCCCGAAAGCTTAGGTCAAAAATTCAGCTGTACAGCAACTAATGCAAGATGCTGCAGTTTACTGAATTGTCCTGCTTGGCGTATGAAGAGCAGTGGAGCTCTGGCAAACCCTTCAGCTTTCAGTGTTCTTTCAGCTGTCAACTCCAGTTTCTGCTTGCTTTTTGATAATGAGGCAGAAATTAAGAAGTGTTCTATTAGAAATAAAAGGTAAATAAATGGCTTGTTACCTTCCCAATAGAACATGATTTCTGGATGTACTCACAAAGACTTAGAAGTATACCTGCGTATCTTTTTCTTTATTTTTTCCCCCCCTTGGATACAATGCCCAGCAATGATATTCCCCAAGTAATGGGGAATATTTATATTCAAAGCAAATAATGTTTTGGCAAAAGCTCTGCATATAATTTAAGGGAAAAAAAAGTTACAGGAGATCAAAAAGTAAAGAGGTCTGCCTGAGCAGGTTCTCTTGGGCAGCTGTGAAAGACTGCAAGGCTCTAGGTTTTTGATAAAAGGTATTGATAGTGAATTCTCATGCTTTTTCAAGATTTAGAGCAGGAAGAAAAATAAGTGTATTCATTCAAGTTCTTATCACCTCTTTCAAATGTTCATTTAGATCAGCATTCAATAGATAAGAGGATAGAAGTTCTTAAATGGGAAATACGTATTTATCCTGAGATGCCTTTATTATTTGTGTCACTTCATAATTGAAGAAAAAAGATCCCTTTTGATTTTAAGTAGCCTGTGCCAAGGTACACTAGAAGTAAACAATCCTAAATATTAATGGCTCCCTATGGTCACTATATTTTTGATCCTGAATTGATAGATCCCTTGATCTGTATGCAGTTCAAGCACCTAAGTGACTGTAAAATACAAGACTCTGTGTGCATTGATCATAAATCATACAAACTAGAGTTGACTGAATTCATATCCTAAACTTGTTTTTGAATTACTCAAGCTTTTTGTGTGTACTTTTGATGGCATGTACTGTATTATCCAGTCATCAGTCACTTCTGTACCATTAGAACAGTTCTGTTTTCTGGAAAACAGTTCAAAAATTTTATGAAACTTTTATGCTTAAATGTTCTCTATTTTTTTTCCCTCATGTTTGTCTGGAATGTTTTCAAATTCTTCCACCAGCATTTTCTCCCAGATGTATATTTTAAAATGTCTTGAGCAATGATTGTGCTCCTACTATTGTACAGACCACCAGACAATCCTGGTCTTGGGAACCAATCCTGGTCTTGGGGACCAGTCCTGGTCTTGGGAAAGCTGCAGTTACAGATGTTCATGATTTTTCCTTTCTGTTGAACGCTTCGCATTTAGCTGCTGTAGTAGATTCTTTTGAGGAGATGGGGAGACTTCTCATTCATAGTTTTAAAATGATGCCAGTAGATTTATAACTAATCCATAACAACTCCGTTGAAAGAATTCAAAGTTTGACTCTTCTGTAAGCCACCAAACTGTATTCATTAAATGATACCTACTTTTCCAAACATGAAAATTTCTTGTTCAGGATCTTGAAAGCTGCTGCACTTTAGCATATAGGCATCAGCACTGTGCACATCATGGACTTGCATCGAGCTTTCTTAGCTCTCTTTGAACATTTGGTCAGGATCAAGGTTTTGGCAATTTTTGTCAACCTCATATCCAAAGTTACTCTCTATCCCAACTTTGTCATCTCCAGATTATAAGTAACTGGCTCCTGTGTTGTCTGCATACTGTAAAGACTGTTTCGAGAATCAGTAAACTCAAGTATGCTCAAGTATTTATCAGTGTATTCTGAAAGAAGGGTTATTCCTGCTGTTCTTAATACACTTCAGAATTTACTGCTGGAAAGAGACGTTCCTAGAGTTACTGTGAGGAAGAGTAAGTAAGGAAGGAAGACATTCCTTCCTTTCTCTAAGAAAGAACTTTGTGGATGCCTTCCTTCTGTTGCAGTTTGCAATTTTTTCAAGGTTTGCATGCTTAAGATTTCTGATTATTAAGATAACTATTTCTCTGCCTATTCTGTGCGTATCTATGGACATAAACTCTTATTAAAAGAGGGTTCCCTCTCTTTTTCTTATGGATTTTAGAGACATTCAAAGGTTATGTTCTAGTCTTTCAGTGACTTGGGATAAGTTCCTTTTCAAAATAGAGCACTGACTCGAAGTGAAGTCTCTGAATTAGTCTTTTCCCTTTTGAACCTTATGCTGAGTGTTAGAGTACATGGAACACTTTTATCTTCCGCACTGTCTGTGGACACTGCTGTAAGGATGGCTTATTTATTTAAAAACTCTGTTTCCTTTCAGTGAGACTTAATGGCTTTTTCACTGTCTTCCAGGTTCTCATATTAACTAATATCATGCTGGGTATTTATCTCTTTGGATCCTAATTATTTTCTGTTATCCTCAACATGGAATGGAATGCAATTAAATGATCATTTTGGAACGCAGAAAGACAATTACATTTGAAGTAATTATTTTGGATCTTGTTGGAGACACCAGCCATCCTTAAAACAAAACAAAACAAAAACCAAACATGAACACTGTTGGAGGAAGTCTTTGACATATATGAAACTATGTTCTTCATTCAATATATTTCCCCATTTCCGTAAGTTATAAAGTTGTACATGTTATAGTGTATGTGACACAAACTGGTCGCACCTTTCTAACAGTGCCAGTGTTCTTAATCCCAGGACGTGCTCTGTGAGAGGTGATTAGTTATGGATGTTCCATCTCCATCCTCTTTCCTTTCCCCTCAAACCAGTCTAGCCTTCCTTGGAGAAGTAAAGCATTTGAGAAAAGCACTACCTATTTTTTGTGCATTTAGGCAGGTTTTTTTTTTTTTTTTTTTTTTTTTTAAACCACATTTTCAAAAACTACTTTTTAATGAGTCTAGTTAGGAGATTTTAACTCATTGATAAGTGTACAACTCAGGCCTTGGTCCAACTATTTGCTTGGTAAAATCAAGTTAAATAGTTTTATGTAGATACTGACGCACTCTGTGCAGTCTTGTTGTGTGTTCCAACTTGCTTAGTAGTTGAAATTATTTTTAAAATTTCATCTTTTCTCAACTCCAGCTGTGTATAACACTTACCTGTATTTGGATATTTAAATTTTTGCATCAAGCTGTGCGTAATACATTTTAAAAGCTATTCAACCTTTATGTATATAAGCTCTGCTTCTTTATTTTTATGTCAGCAGAGCTACAAAATGAGATTGCAGCCTTAAATGCACAACTGCATGTTTGAAGATTAGCATCTTGTACGTTCATAAAACCTGCTCCACTTCGGACATTCCTGGGTTTTATTCCTCTTTCATTTTCCAAACTTCTGCTCTGTCTTCCTGCAGTTTACCTTTCCCTGCTCCGGTCAATTTGACAGAGACATCATGATTCTGACTTGTTTGATGCAGGCAGTTAATGAATAATTTAATTGCAGTATAGAGAACAAACTGCTGCTGTTGAGACAAATCTTGCTGCCCTGAAGTGATGTTTATTGAAGGAACTTGTGAACAGTTATCAAGCTGATCTTCCTTGGCTTTTTTTTTTTTTTATTTTCCTCTTAAGTTTATATCTTTGTTTATTGGTGTTTCTTTATTTTTAGATATTTACATTTGTACTTTGGTTCATATGGCATAAACTGGTTCATATAGTTCCTATCATAGAATTTCTATGTAAATTGAAGTTTAGAACTTTAGAACTTAAGATTGGCAAGATCAATAATGCTGCATTTAATATTGGCAGCTTTCTCCCTTTCTTTGTTTGATTTCTGTCTGTGGGAGTTTGCTGATGCTTCTTTTGTTTGGTTTTTGAGGGGAGGAGAGGTTTTTTTTTTGGTGCATGATGGTGGCTTTTGTTTACTTTTTAAAGAAATTTAAAAGCAGATGGAAAAAAAAAAAAGAAAAACTAATCACCCAGTAATTAATTTTTGCTTTGGCATCTCTTTTTCCAGTTGAAGTTGGGGGCTTGTCAGTGTTGCAGTACTTGACCTAGTGAAGGTCTGCCCCATGACCTTTGCTGAGGTGTAACACTATATATATAATGTCCCTTAGCTGTTGAGGAAGCTCATTTTATGCCAAAATCAGGAGCTTTTTGAGAACATATGGGCATGCGTGATTTTGTGTAAACTCACCCAGGCTAGTAACTTGAAAAAGCAGGGTGAGCTATTTCTTCTATAGATTTTTACTTTTGGACCTTCTTAGTAATATCTTATGCTAAATCAATAAAATACAAAAATCTTAAGACGAATGGGAATCTTTAATCTTACCCCTTCCGCTAGCTACAGGGGATTTGATGCTTCTTCATGGCAGTAGGAGTTCTGTAGTGATCCAGAGAACAAGTTCCCAGTTGCAGCATTTAAATGTAGTGGGTTTTTGGTGGCCATTCTGCAGATTACAATAAAATGAGAAAATGAAATGAGTTTAATTAGAAAAGAGTAATGAGAAATAACTGAATTTGTTGAAAGCTTTACAGTTTCTGAAGCACTTCCATATGCATTCTTACTACTAAACTTGAAACAATTTGAGACTAACAAACCATGAGTATTGTTTTATAGTTGAATTGCAATTAATCCTTTATTATACTTCACAAAATCCTATGTTTGAGTTCTCATAAAGTATATAAATTGTGGAATTTCAAACTCTATAATATCAAACAGCCAGGACTGTGGTGTGTACTGGGTTTGTTAACACCACTTAAAAGCCTTGTTTATTCTGCTCTTTAAAACATAGGTTAGTGAATTAAATTAGTCATTTAATGTTTAACATGTTTATGTATAAACCAATGCAACACTGAACTACTGCTGAAGTTTACATCAAATGCATCGTTTTTGTAGCTGCTTGTTTCCATCGCATGTCTTTTTTCAGCATCAGCAATTGGGTGATTACATGGTGAGATGAAATATTAATTGTGCTGGCTTTGGTCACTTGGTGCACTGTGTGGCTGTAAGTTGTTTTGGTGCCATATTTGTATTGGCGCTGACACAACAAAGATGAAAATAGTACTTTCCTGGGCTGAACAGGCCATCTCAGAAGCAGTACATCCATTAACTGATGGAAGCAACTGAAAAGCTATTCTCCTTCTTCCTCCCAAAGAAGCATCAAATGGGAACCAGTTTAAACCAGACCTGTTAACATGTACCACAGAGAGAAGTCCCATTTGTGACATGTATGGTAGAATATTTTAGACTCATGCTTCCAGGATGAAGCATGCAGCTCCATTGACCTTCCCACTATTTTGGGAACCTGAACTCGGTTGTGGTTCTGATAACTCTTCAGTCTCCTAGAATACCCTTAGAATTAAGGGATTAATCTGTAATCTCACATGATTCTGGTGACAGATCATGCAATATCTAGGTAGCTAAGTGATAACTTCAGTAACCTGTTGCTGACTTGTGGTGGGATGGAAACAAAACAGTTTGTAGACCTCACTTGCAAATAGATCTGACTGGATGCCCAAGAATAAGAAGTTATCTGCAAAGATCTAAGAGGTTTCCCTTTTATGTTTACAGAATGAGTTTTTGCTTTGTTTTTGTTTTGTCTCAGATGCTCTATAAAGTTTACTGTAATAGTTCATAGGGGATTTCAAGTTAGTTTTCTCACAAAACATACTATTTTGACAGGTCTTTCAGCACAGTCTAGGACTGAAGCCTAATCTCTAGTTGTTTGTAATGACTTGCTAAAAATGAGTATAAGATTAATCAGTAGTTTGTAATTGGATGCTTTAACATACAAGACATTGCCCCCATAATTTTTTCTCTTGTATAGGAAATCAAAATCTGAGAAGTGAGATAATTCTGTTACATCTAAAAATACCCATGTGTTGATTTTCCAGTAAGAATTGGATAGGGTCATAAGAGAATCCTGATTTCCCTTTACTTTGGATTCTTAAGAACGATTTTCAGTAGTACTTGACTTACAGTTGCAGAATGGTAGACAAATGAGTATTGTGTAGAGATTATGAAGCTGCAAAATTTTTAGCAACTCATTTTTCTTATTTTTTTTCTACCCAACTGATTGTGACTGTCTTAATATACCACCTGTGAAAACATTACATAGAGATTGATTTGATAATCCATTTGACATTTCCAACACTATAATCTTCACCTTGTTAATGTTATATAATTTTCCAAGATGTCTTTAAAAGCTAGACTACTGAGGCAATCTAATTACAATATTGTTTTGCAAACTAAATATTTTGGGTTTTTTTGTGTTCTTTCCTTTTGATTGCACAAAAATACTTAAATGCTTTGTATGTATATGCAGTCTTTTTAATTAAAATATATAATTCTTTAATTAAGCAGTGTGATTTTATGTTATGTTACAGGTCTGTCAAATGGTTTTGGAGATGGAAGTAAAGAGAGAACATTAGATGATACTTCTGGAAGAAAAGTTGAGCCTCGTCGACGTTGCGCATCTGAATCTAGTATTTCGTCTAGTAACAGTCTTCTGTGTAATTCAAGGTAAAAATACAAATCTGAAATAGAAATTTGAGGTTGTGTATATCAGGTTTATATATTGCTTGTGACCCATACTGGAGGATCATGGCCATTAAAAAGTCATACTTGAAGTTGTGCATTATATGTAAGACACCCTTGAGAACTGCCAGTAATTTTTTTATACTCAGATTATTGCATATGCAGTTACGCTTTGATGTGCACATTCTCCCTCTCCCTCTCTCGACATATACGTACATATATTTTTATATAAAAAGGTGTGTGTCCTAAAAACTAAAAATAAGCGTGTTTATGGTGGAGGGAAAAGGGAGAGAAAGTGATTTCCAGAACCCAGTCTTTTGCCTGGGGAATATGATTTCTATAGTTGCAGAAATGTAGAATGTTAGTCTATGACAGTGACCAGTCACTTTAGTGATGGTAGTTCCTACATACAAACTGTTGAGCTTTTTGTGGAGTCTTTTCTTAAAAATCTTTGAACTAGACAAAAAGAGATCGTATGGGGCTGCACATCCTTTTGATACTTTAGGACAGGAAAAAGGGCCATATGTCTACCGGAACGGTGATTCTGTCATCGACGGCATGTTTCTGTGTCACCAACGCTCATCATCCAAAAACAGATATCCTCTGGTGAGAGGCAACTATCCTCAGCACTAGGGTGTGTGAGATGTGGATGGCAGTGGAATGCGTAGAAGGGGTGGGATCTGGTAGGTTGGTTTGGGGCCACGGAACGACAACTGTTCTGTGCTCTGCTGGCCTAGACACATCATCTGTAGACAGTGCAACTCGCCATTGTTCTTGCAGTGCAGGAGGTGGTAATGTTGAAAATAATGTAATAGAAACAAGCCTGTTAGTGTGGGGTGAGGCATACAGAAATGTAGGACAAATCTGTTGGAAAATAGGCTTTGTTCATATGCTCACGAATGGCATTAAATTGCTAAAGAAATGGTGTTAATGCATTGATGTTAAACAGGCTTTCAAAAACAAAGAGAGTTTAAAATTTCTTCTCTTGTGAATGATTCCTCTTCTGATTCTTTGATCTCCTAAGAAGAATTCAGGTGTGCTGTGAAAGATTTCTACTTTATGTGGAGACATTTCTATCTACAGTTGAAAGATTTGAATTTTTAACAAAAAATTACAAAGAAAGTTACATTTTCATACATAATTTGGGAAAAAAGGAAGCATAGTGGATATTTGCTAAAGGGAAATAGTTAATTTTTGCATATTTTATGAAACTAGAGCTTATTGGTTTACTGCAGGATGTACTGAAAAATTTTAAATTCCTGTACCAAGTCTTAATTATCAAGCAATGATTTTAATATTAATACCTTTGCAGTTTCAGCCTGCCAAAGTGTGGTAAAGGTAAACCAGCACTTATACGAAGACACACATTAGAAGACCGAAGTGAGTTGATATCGTGCATTGAAAATGGAAATTATGCCAAAGCAGCAAGAATTGCAGCAGGTAACAGTTGTATTCCTGAGAATACAATATAATTATATTTTGTGTGTTTACTTAACAGATTATAACTTTCTTCTTTTCTCTGCCAAAGTACATTATAATATTCTGAAAGTGCTGTTCATAGCATTGCAGAAACTACTAATGTTGGCTGCCAACTGTTTGTAATTTTAAAGAGAAAATAATAATGCCAGATTTTTTGAAAAATAAATTCTTTCTGATGTAATTAAGACTACTCTAGTAGCTAAAGCAAAATTTGGAAAAAGGTACTACTTGTGTATAAACATCAAATGTTTATTTGAGCTTTCTGTTCTAAGGCTTATTCTCTATATACTCTTTTGCACAAGTGTGTTGAAAGATGAGTAAGAAGTGGTCCCATTTTTTTCAAGGAAAAAAAAAGAAACTGGAAAAAATGTTAAAATTTTCAAGGAAATTTTCTAAGACCACATAGTTGCTTGCTAGGTGATTCATTTTCCACCAGTTTCTCTGTTTTAATTTTATTTCATAGGTAGTGTCATCCAAGAGAACTGTGTCTGTGGAATACAATGTTGCCCCTGCATCAGCCTGGCTGTGCCTAGCAGGCCTATTTCCAGTGTCTAACTTTAGAATTCTTTTCTCCCTTATCTTGGGTGTTCCCTGACCAGACCTTCTGCAAGTCTCCCTAGTGCAAACAGACTGTTTGCCTTAGTCTGCTACGTCCTCCTCATATTAGTTTTGTTCTGTTCTTTGCAGCTGATCTGTTTTCATCTGCTGTTGGGTTGCTTTCAGGGTTAATATTTTTATTGCGTTTCTCCTTGAAATTCCTGCACCCTTCTTTACCTAGAACTCTCTCTGATCTTTCTTAATCGTATTTGCGTACTTCTTGTAACCTCTGTACTTGTCTGACCACCTCATGCATTCCAATACATCAGTAGATCAAAAAGAGTTGAAACAAGTAGGAATGAAGGAAAGTGAAATGTCCTATCCTACATCCATTCTGTGTGTAATTGGAACTTTATCATGTGTACTCTTACTTTTACTTTGTCATGAGTACATACTCTTACTAGTAAAATCCCAGATTTTACAAAAACTGGATTGCAAGATTGTCCCTTTTTAGAAGAATATCTCAAACACTTTTGCTTGACAAGTATACGTGCATTAGAAACAAACATGGGCAATACTGCTCTGCTGGTTTGACTACTTTGAGGATTGTTCAGAGAGAAGCAGGTTTGAGGGACCTTTATCCTCTGCATGGTCTACGTTTCGATGGTAAGTTACCAAAGAGATTGAAGAGAAGATTTGCCCAGCCAAGGCTTACACAGTAAAAGGGGAAGTCTTAATTTAATGTTTTTGGTAAAGTGTCATCAGTCACTTGCTCTGGAGATATCACAGATACTTCATGGGTAGTGAGAGGACTTACACTGTGCTTAGCATCACTGACATCTAAGTCTTCTCCGTGTGCTCTCTATCTCTGTATGCATAATACTGTGCATGCTTTTCCAGTCATAGTTCAGCAAATAGACTTTCTTGTCTCTTTCTTGTTTAAAACAAAATTCATTATTTTTTTTCTGAAGTTTCCTACTTGGAATTAAATATCTACTCTGTTAAAAAACTGTTCTTTGGGGAAAAGGAAAGATAGTTTAAGAAATATTGTTAGATGTAGTGAGTCAGTAGGGAGAGGGGAAAAAACAATAACAAAAAGGCAGACCAAACTACTAACCAACTAGCCATACACATTAGTGTAACAACCCTTATCACTAAACAAAATAAATTCTTACAATGAACAAACAAATTTCTACAATGAAAAGAGTGCAGGAATCTCCCTTACTGGTTATGTGCCTGAGAATTCTTTGAGGGAGCCTTGTTAAATGCATGCAGTGAGATTATTTATGCCTCCCAGCATTTAAATGTTGGGGATTTTGCATCACCTTTGCAGCTGAGAGTAATGCAGGCTCATTTTTAAGCCTTTGTTAGCTGTCCGTAGGAACAGGACTCCTTTTATTTGTCAGTCACTGTATGTTTTCAAAATGCAAATAGTCTGTGTGTGAAGGACACATTCATCTAAATATTTATGACTGTCTAGTTGTTATCTGAATATTATGTGCACTGGTAATAATAGAGAAAGAAAAAAGCTGTCTAGAACTGTCTAGAGCTGTCTAGTTGGACCAACTGTTTTATTTTAAGGCACTACCAAAATTCAGATTTGGTATGTTTTTTCCTAAAGTCCAGTATTTATTCTCCAAAGTGTAGGAATGCCTGTATGTATTATTTTTGTGCTTATACACATGAAAAATACTGTTATGGCTTTTCATGAGAAAGAGAATAATATCCTAGACTGATCTTTAAATTATTCTAAAGATATGCAGAAAGGAACAATAAAAGAATAACTAGTCAATAGATTTAATAGCTGTTTTTACAAGGTTATTTTAGTTAAGTAATCTCCCGCTGTGATGTTAAGTTGTTAAGAAGTTTTGCTTTATAGATGGTGCTTTATAAAGTTAAGGATCTCTAAAATTTTATTTTTCAATAAAGTATTCTTTGAAAAACTGATACTATTATGAGGTTCGAGACCACCTTCTGCTAACTCTCTCCTTGATCTTCAGATTGCCTCTCAGATTTTGTTGCACTTTTTGCACATGCCCATTGTAAGTGGGAGCAAATTTGGAGAACTGAAGAAAGATATTTACCTTGGCAAGCAGAGAGCTACTTCTATCTAGTATTACCTTGCAGCTAAAAATACTGATTGTAACCTCTTAGGGGTCTTTTGATACCAGGTATAGCCAGGGCCTCATCTTCCCAGCTCCTGCATTCCTTCATTCCTGTCTTCCTACTGTCTCCTTTCCCAATTCCTTCTTGAGAGGATAATAACCCACTGACCTTTCTTACTCTGTGGGTCTTTGGGGGACCACGGTTATAGCTGACTGAAGGACTTAAGCTTGTCTTTTAGTTTAGTGGTACAGTACAGCTGCTGAGCTGTAAGTGGTAGAGGAGAGCAGTAACATAAACTGTTACACTATCTGTTGAGAAGGAAAAAACGTGTGGAATCTACATAATTCTTTGTCTAGTCTTCCTGAACTCTTGTTGCACAAAAGGGCTAGGCAGAGACCATGAAGACTGATTAAAATAACCCTGTTATAGTTGTATACAAAACCTTTGAAATAGTCATGTACCTTGTGCCACCACCTCTTTGACAGGACTGTTATAGTTCCAGAAGAATCTAGTCATTTGGGATACGTTGGTTTTATGTTTTGAGATTTTGCAAAGGGAAATGATTATTTGAGTTTGAATACTTGCCTTCTGAGAATTAAGATGTCTTAGGATGTGCAGTCTCTAGAAGCTTGTAAAAACTTATTTTTTATTTATGGACTTGTATTAAAATACTATTTTAATTTAAAGGGATATTATGAACATTACCTGTTTTCTGGTATAAGGATGAAGGGTAATATTAGGGATACATTTAAATTCTAATAGTCATGAGATATGGGTGAGAAATCAAATAAATAGGTATTATTTAACATTTGATTCTTTACAGTAATTATGTATTTAATTATTATTTCTTCTTAGAAGTTGGGCATAGCAGTATGTGGATTTCAACTGATGCTGCAACATCTGTTCTTGAGCCTCTAAAAGTGGTATGGGCCAAATGCAGTGGATATCCCTCTTACCCAGCTCTGGTGAGTACGCAGCTTCCCCCCAACTAGTACCCTAGTGAAAACAGTTTCTGAAAATTTTGATGAAAATCTTGTTCGGTTATCTTCGCTTGTTCAAAGTTATCTTTGGATAACTCCTCGAACTGAACAAGAACTTGAATAGAAGTGAATTATTTTGCCCTCTCTAAAGCTTTTCATTAATCCAGTTTGTAAAACTTTTACAATATCAGATGCTGAGTCAAAATTTATTTATCTGGTAATTATCTGGCCACTTCTTTTGTTACTCCTTCTTATCGCAATATATATTTGTTATTATTATGCTACTCTTTCTTATATAATACAATATGTGATCCTCTCTGTAAAGGATTGGCTGATTTAAGCATTTAATTGACTTCTTGACAGTGTTAGAATGAATCTATAAATTAATAGGAAAAAAAAACAGTTATTTAAAATCAAAGAGTTGGAATAAATTAAATGATTGCATCCAGTTGTAAGTCACTTGACAGGCACTTGAAACTTTTGTACCATTCTTATTTTAGGAGAAATGCACTTAGGAGAAATGCAGAATATTAATTAAAATAAATAATCTGCAGAGAAGGTGACTTCAGACATTGTGGGGTTTAGAAATTGTACGGATGTTGTGGCTCATTTTATGTAGAAGGCTGTATAATTTTACAACCATGTTAATACTTGGTTGGATAAGACAGGAAAACATACCGAGTCAGGTTGAAAGCAATGGAGTGGAATTTGAGAGCCTTTGGATGATTTGACTAAGGAACTGAACTGTGAGTGAAGGATTTCTACACATACCCCAGTATTAGCGTTCTGTGGTCTTAGTTTTCTTAATCAGTTTACGCTGCAATGCTCTGGAGTGTGGAACCAGTGCTCAGGCTGGAAAAACAAGAGCTCTTTTAATAGAGGAGGAGGAGGTGGTGAGAAAGGGCATGGAAAGGGCTGCTGCCCTTGGGCAGCTGCTGAGCACTTGATAACACAGAGTGCTGCCTCCCGAGCACTTCCTCCATTTCTGTCCAGCTTTCCTGTTTGGAAGCCTGCATGTCAGTTTGCGAAGTTGTACTAAGTGAAATCGAGATGTGGCTTAAGGAAAAACTAATATGGTAGAAACTGCTCAATAGTTAGTTTGGTTTTTGTTTTTCTGGATTTGGTTGGTTGCTTTGGTTTCGTTTTTATCTGTCCTATTTATTTCAATTAATTTTACCTCTCTTCCTATTCAGCTTTAAGCTTAAAAAGTTACGGGTGTCTGTAATACAAAGCCAAATAACGCTTTACGTACAGTAACTGTTCAGGTTATGGTTCTTTTCCCACTTCCCCGTTCACAGTAAAGAAGCTGTTTGAGTGGATGATGTAGCTTTAAAAGTTAGAAACTGTCTCTTTTTTCTTTTTTTATAGATTATTGATCCTAAAATGCCCCGTGTTGCTGGCCATCACAATGGTGTTACAATACCAGTGCCACCTCTGGATGTATTGAAAATTGGAGAACAAATGCAGACCAAATCAGATGAGAAGCTTTTCTTAGTACTGTTCTTTGACAATAAAAGAAGTTGGTATGTTGTTGAAATATACTGGTTAAACAGTGCTTTAAAATTTTAAAAACCTGTACCTAAGTACAAAAGAAAATTTAAATACTGTCTTTCCTATGCATGTGTATATTTGAGTATGTTCTTAGACCAAAGCATATCACCACTGAAAGATATTTTATCTGTGGCCAGTTTGGAAGTAGGTAATATACATTGTTGGATAGTCCCTTTTTTTGGTTTGATGAATGAATGAATTTGTTGAATGAAGCAAAGTATTACTGTGTCAACTGAATTTTGAGCCACATCCATCGTTAGTTGCAGTAGTCCCCAAAATAAATTATCATTTTTTTATTTTAATTCTTTTTAGTTGATATTTATCATTAAACAATATATTATATGTTGAATTTTAATGTAATTTTAGTTCCACAAAATAAGCTTACTTAATAATATGTCTCTTTAAAAGATAGATTATGGGGCAAGTAAGCACTAATTAATAGGAATTTTATCACTTTAATAAAGATAGCAAATTTTTGACTGACTAAATGAAAATGTGCAACATAACTTGTGGTGGACAAAGCAAACTCCTTTGTTTTATTCTGTATTTAATTGTATTTTGCTCTTTCTTACAGGCAGTGGCTTCCTAAATCCAAAATGGTGCCCCTTGGGATAGATGAAACCATAGACAAGTTGAAAATGATGGAAGGCCGTAACTCGAGCATTCGCAAAGCAGTAAGAATCGCTTTTGATCGTGCTATGAATCATCTGAGCAGAGTACATGGAGAGCCAGTCAGTGACTTCAGTGATATTGACTAACAGAGATTCTACCAAGGCATGAAAAATACCATACGCTGACTTGGAACTCTACTAATGAACCTCTTTGTCTGAAAGAATGTATTGAAGATACAACCCCTTAATAGTTGATTCAGTGGCTGAGTTCTGCAAACTTGAAATAGTCGAGCAATTCCTAAATCACCATTGCCATATTGATTAATGATATTATCGTGTTGTAATTTGGAGGATTTTCCACTAAACCTGTTTAAAATGTCTTGTTCATAGTGTTCATATTTGTACATAAATGTATATTCAACACTTAACTTATTCTGATTTTAGAGGTAGTTCTTTAATTCTTTTTATAATTTTGCTAGGGAGGGAGTTGGTTTTTGTTTCCATACTTTTTTTTTTTCTTTAGTTGTCTAAGCACCATCTTCCAGCTTAAGGTGTTTAGTGTATTTGAAGCCTAATATCAAAATGACATCAAATATATGTTTGCCTAACTGATATACAATATGGTGCTGCTTGTATCATTTCTTCCTTGGTCTGTAGCTTCTGAAAAAGACTTCTGAATGTTTGTGTAAATCATCGCTCTTTGCACAAAGTACCACATATTTAAGATTGATGTAAATTTACAGTTACAAATATGTATTTTAAGAAAGGAAATTGCATTATTTTGGAGGGTACTTTGTGAGAAAGACATCAAGAGAAAAATTATGCTATGTACATCACTTGCAAATCACCAAAAACACTCCATTGTTGCCCAAAATAGGTTCTTATGATTGTTTTTGTTTTAAACAAAGCTGGCTAAAAGCCTACAGGCACATTATTTCTTTTAAAACCATATCCCATTTATCTCCCATAAGTTTTATTTTTTGTTGATATAGGTGCCTCCCTGTGTTTTATTTATTGTAGAAAGTGTATTAATTTGCTTTATAATGAAAAATAAAATTGACAAATATATTGATATGCATTTTTATACAGGCACATGAGAAGACAACTTGCTTTGGGAGAAAAAATGTATTGGAAATTGTATAAAATAACTTGATGGTTTGTGTGTATTTTTTTCCTCTTTTTTTTATTTTTATTTTTTTTTTTGTAACTTGTAATCTTCTGTTTCCAATGAGGGGATTTATGTAACTTTTAATTTAGAACACTTTGGTAGCAATAGAAACTTTGGATACATTTTTGTATGGTACATGTGATGTATATAGAATTAGTACTTTATTTTTATTTTTAAGAAGTAAAGCATTATGTTTGGGCAAGGGGAAGAAGGAGGGTGGGTTTCCAGAACTGCATTTTTATATTAAAAACAAAAATAAAGTCAAGTTATTGATTGTTGAAGCTACTTTATTCCTACATTCACTGAAATACTTAATTTGTAACAATGAAAATGGCAAGGTATGTTTGCAACGTGATTTATAATGACTCCATTATTTATAAATGCACTGTGTTTGAACTCTTTTGCAGTGATATCTTAAATACTGTACCAAGTTATATTATATGAAACACCAAATAATGCATATGAATGCACGACGTATTTATGCCCAGCTTTTTATAAAAGACTAGCAAATACAGCAAAACCAATACTTTTTCATTTTTTAAAAAAAAAAAAAAACTTCATTGAATAGCATACTTCATTGTTAAACCTGCTTGAATCTTTATTTTAAAGGGACAATTACTTTTTAAATAGTTTTTAATGTTTTTATTCTCTATTGTTTGTAATACCCCCTTAGAAGCTTGAAATAAAATTTCTTTCTCAACTCTTAATTTTGTCCTGAATTTAGCCCCTGAAATTTTGCTTTAGTTCCCACTTTCTATAACAGTTGCTAAAAAATTGCTAGTTCGAGAGCCTGATGGTTTTCTTGCTGGGGCAAGCCATCCTTACTCGGACCTCTGCATGGCTGCTATATTCCCCTTACACTATAATAGTTGAGGCCTATGTTGGATAGTCACAATGGCAAAGATTACGTGGATTCTTTAAATTCTGTTAGATAAATACCACCACTGATTGAGCAAATTGTTTTGTTGGTCTTGATAGTAAACATTGCTTGAGGGAGAGTAAGGAGAGCAGGTACCTTGTAAGGTCATGATGCTCTGCTGTGGCAGAAACCATTGCTACATCGGGTAGAAACTTCAATTAAAAAATATTTGACTTGATTAGAACATAGTGAAGTGACTTGGAGGATCTGCCTTATAACCATGCCCGTCTTTGACAGGAATGGAGCTTCAGTTGCACAATAGGAAGACACTGAAACCACTTCTGATCCGTTACAATTGTCTCTTAAAAGACTTCAGAAAATAGCCTCGTTTTCATCAAAATTAGATCATGTTGAAACATGGGCGCACAAATATACTAAAACCAGTGAGTTTGGAACTGAATGATGATTCACAGCTTCAGTCTCCATCGCAAGCAGCGAAAATGTTTTGGATATCACAGATCTTGGGAAGACTACAGTTTGGCATAGGGAGGTGGTACCTGTACGAGGATAATTTGGTATCTGTAAAGCATATGAGTTTGTTTTGTTGTTTGCTTTCAAATAATTGCAGTTCTGTTGTTTTGTGGAAAATGATTTAGCACACCTCGAGTGAAAGCTTTGGTTTGAACTTTGCTGAGACTTCAAGTTTCATTTTGGGGATTTTACGTCCAGAAACAGCTCCATCAGTTCTTGAAGAGGGCAGCTTTGCTTTCTCCATCTTACAAGTATTTACATGCATATAATAGGATTCTAAGCAGGAAATAATTGTTACTGGTTAAAAGCCACCCCTTAAGCATGTTATAAAAAGCACAGTGCATATTCTTTTTATGTGAACATGCAAGAAAGACTGTGTGGTATTTCTTCTGTATATGCACTGAAAACTAAAATTGTCTGGAAGCTGTCCTAGGAATGCTTCTCAGAAGGTGTCAGCAGCAATGGCTAAACTTCTTCAAGACTCTGAAATGTCAAGTATGACCCTGTGGCCCTTCAGGTTATGTTCAGACTGAAACCATTTTCTCTAATTGGTCTTTATCCAGTGCTAATTTTGAGGGATTTCATACCTATTTAGAAGGAAGCGTGGTCTACAAAGCTTTCATTTTCAAAATCTAAAATCTAACTCTGTACAATAATTAGGTGACTGGGTGCCCAGAAGTATTGGCTGTGTTTTAAACTAAGCTCTTGACAGTATCTATAAATTAATTGTATGGAGAAAATTACATTCTCATGGAGGAAAATGAAGGGAAAAATAGATATCTCCTGGTTTAACTCCGTGGTGGTTGCAATCGTTATTTTTGCATTTGTACACTAGAGGGAGCAATACACCCACATTGTCAACATTCATAAAATAAGTATTTATGTATTTGCTTTTTAAAATTCTGATGTTAAAACTTGTTGATGAACTGTTTTTTGCTGATCTATTTTTATTCTATTAAAAGTAGCTTTCTCTGAAATGCTTCTTGCTGCAAGTAAGCATTTGGGCAACATTTTGCTTGTTTGCTTTATATTTTACTGTTTGAAAAGCTAATATATAGAATAAGAACTCCAGTTTTCTGACAGTGTCTCATTCCTTGTGACAGGTAAGTAGATTTTTACATTGAATTTTATTTGGCTGTTGGTGTCTTCTCAGCTGTATGGTGCTACATGTTCATTTAGAATGTCACAAACAGAAAGTTAAGAGTTGCTTCCTGTTAGTAGCATTGTTCAAGTCAAGTACATAGTAATTGATGGCAAAATTCAAGCTTGGAGGTAAAGGTGAGAGATGAGACAGCTACTGTGTCCTGCAGTCTGGCAAAGAAAGGTCATCTCTGGAATATTCACAGGAGAATTAAAAGTAGCTCCAGGTGTGGTTCTGTGTGTAAAGACCTTTATCTGCTTAAGGAAAGCACTTTTCTGAGTCTCTTTCCCACACATAGAAGTAAAATGGAAATGGAGGTAAGATTTACTGTCCACATTTTTCTTAACAGCTTTTAGTTATCTTGTGTACATTTTTATGTAACCTCATTCAATTATAATGACTTACCTGTGTTATCTCTTCTGGAAAGATTCATTTCCCCTAGAGCTTCTCTGATGAGGCAGAAAAGTAATGAATTGAAGCTCATGAAGTTTCTGAAGCTTAAATTACTCTTTTGGAATAAATTCAAAATGCTAAAAGCAAAAAAGCTTTTTAAAAACTATATATAATTTGGTGTTTGGGAGGAGATTGTAGATTTATTTTACTCTGCCTACTCTGTTCAGCTTTTTTTACTGCCTGCACAAGAGAAACTGCTATGAAACTGCTATATCTCTGGAGGAGGAATGCAAGATCTCAACATCTGTAATTTATTTTGAGATCCTTTTCTCTTAGTTCTCTCTTTTTTCACATCTCTGTCCTGAATTCCCATTTCCCCTTCCTCATTACAAAATAATTCAGTACACCTAATGTGTAGAATTAGATCTCTTTAAATTCCTGGTTTTGTATTTAGTATGATGCATTTTTAATTATTTTGATTTCCATAAAGTTGTTGAGGTGTCTATAAAAATCGCAATCTTACTTGTTTTTTTCTTTTAGTAGATAATGAAATGTTTATTTTATCTGGTACTCTGTAGAATCTACCAGTGCTCTGTTTGGCTTCCTGAAGGCAATTGCTGTTTTTTGAACTCTGAGCTGGGGTCATTCATCTCTCTCTGGTTTAGCTACAGTGAAGAGGTAATGGTGTCAAATCACTAAAATGTGTTAAGGTTCTCATTTTCTAATGTACAGAATTTACAAAGATTTTGTAACACACCAAGTTTAAATTATGAGACAGAAATGAGGATGGGGCGCTAAAACTAAAGCTTCATGAGAAATTAATGTGTTGGTTTTTGCTGCTTGATGTTGCCTGTGTAGCCTGTATAGAGTAACAGATTTGCATATTATGGCAAGGTTTTTTTTTTTTTTTTTTTTGTAATATTTTAAACTAATACATCAGCATGATTGCCAGACAAATCAGTACTGTTATTTGCATTTTACAGATGGGGAAACAGAGCCACAGTAAGGCAAATTATATTCAAAAACAGATCAAGAAGCTTGTGTTTCCTAAAGCCATTGCAATGTTCAGTCTGATAGACCTCAAATTCTATTAGGCTCAGACTCTTTTACTCCCTCATCACATCTGACCTTTTCTATGGATTTATTTAAAAACAGATTTAAGGGTTATAGTGGTGCCCCTGAAGAGCTGCTACTTAAACTTTTCTTTAGCACATGTATATGTGCCATTTCTAAATGTTAAAATAGAATATTAAACTCCTCTTACCCTGTAAAATAAACACAGCTTTAAAAACAAATGATTGGCACAGCATTATTTATTGCAAGCTTTTCTTTTACAGTGATCCTGGGTTTTACTATACAAACAAAACCTCTTCTTCCTTACCTGTTTTCCTTTCATTAAAATTGTATCAATGAACAAAAACCTTTTAGGATGCATGAAAACAGGTAAAATCACAAATGTTACAGAGAAGAAAGTACACATCCTGGGGTTTGGAGAATCAAGTTCTGCTCTGCAACTCTGTGATTCATGAAGTGGATTAATACATGGGCAAAGGAAGCAAGAGGTTTTTGACAGCTGATTTGACATATAGCCATTGAAGCAATAGGTTAGAGGCAAATGAGCAATAAAACTTAACTGGGCAAAGAAACAAAAAAGGCGAGCTTGGTTATTTTCTGGAAGAGATTGCGTAGCTCAATTGCTTGCAATAACAAGTGCTTGCCCTTGATGGCCCAGAAGGTCTCTTCAGATATGGGGCTGTTATGTCCTAGCTGTTAAGATGCCCATGAGGGGTGACTATGACTTCTTATAGCGTTTTAGCTATTTTTAATAAGTCTCTCTAATGAAGAATTTTCAATATATTTCCCCCCCTAATTTGTACATCAAAATATATTCTCAGAAAAATTAATCACATGTAATAGTTCCAAAGGTGAGAAAAGCAAGAATGCTGGGCTCTTGCTCCTGAGAGGTGAGAGCTTTTGGTCTTAGAAAGTCATGTTCTTTTTATTAGTTACTTCATAATGCGTTATATTCTTCCATGGGTGGAGGTGATGTTAATGCCATGTGTATCATTATCATTAATAAGTAAAAAAAAAAAAAAAAAAAAAAAAAAGCTATAGCCCATTAGAGATGATGATAGTTTGGCTAAATTAAGAAACCAATATAATTCATGTTAATTGCTGGAAAAGCTTTTGAGATAAAATGGAAAATGCTTCAAAATAAGCAGTAAGAGGGAACTGTTAGACGTGTTACTGATTTCTGTTAGTCAAAAATAATTACAAAAAATCAGTCAAATAAAACTGAATTTGACATACAAAACTAAAAACTTCCAACATAATTATTTCATAAAAAGCCCTAATCTCTAGGCAAGAATAGGAGACTGCATAGAAAATGAGCGCAGACGTGTCTCCATTTAAAGCCAGAACAAAAATAGGTAAGGTCAATGACAAGAGCAGCATTGCTAGTCGCATGACATTTCCTCTGGACCTTGTATGACAGAAACCCCGTTCACGGTGCTTCCTTATTACTGCAATAGCTCAAAGTGTCCATCAAATCTTCGTGCTTCATATGAACTACTTGCAGAAAAATAAACCATTATTATTTTAGCATCTCAGCAATAAAAATTACGAGAACACTGAGCTTGTTTCATATTTAACACAGTGTTTTCATTAATCTTTCCTAGTCTGACACTTTTATTCGCAAGGTTGCTAAAGTTGGCAGTGATGTATTTCATCGGTCCAAGACCTATGTATAGTTAATGAACTTCACTAGGCTGTTTTATTGCCTTTCTAAAACTAGTGCTGGCACAGTCTGAAGTTCATATTAGGTCTTTTATTTAACTAACTCTTTAGTGCTAGCATTAAATGCACATTTAATGTGTACAATACTATATACAATTATATATATTAAAAAAAAAAAAAGAAGAAAAAGCCTTGGATGTGCAGACATGCCTGAGCAATGTCACAGGTCTGGTATGGTGATGATTTAAGTTTAAATCCTGCTAAACCTAGCCAGTTTTAACTCCTGCATGTTACTGATACTTCTGCAGTATAAATGCTTAATATCACACTGATTCTCTTTATGTACACTTTACATTGTATGCACATGTAGTAAGAGTAGCCAGTCTGAACAGAAACTGCTGTGAACTAAGGAAAATAAAATGAATCATTTAAAAAAAAAAAGTAAATATTGTCAAAAATAGATAACTTTAATAGCCATTAGTGGAGATAATTTTCTCTGTCTCTCTCTGCATATATATATTTATACACAAATATAAGCACACGTATGTATGACCACTTAATGATTAATTTAAATCAACATAGGAGGGAAAACAGATTTAGAACATAGGAAAAGTAATGCATTGCCTAGTTTTGCATTTCATTGCAAAACTATTTGCATGGATTACTGCTGATAAAAGTAGGAACGTCCTGTTGGAGAAAAACCTGATTTTGAAGGCTGAGGAGAAAATTTTATCTTAAAGGATGGTAAGGAACAACAGTAGCCTGCTAATAGAGATTATACAGTTGAGCTACGTAGCAAAACTTTGTGACAGCCTATGAATACTGTCTGTAACTGACAGCACAGGTGGAACCACATGAAGGTTGTATATAGGCTGGAGAAAGAATCAGTGATTGTGATGATTCCATCCTTCAGTCAGGTAGTATGAATTTATCAAGTATCATGTGTTCATAATGTGTGGTATGTATGAACATAGATATACAAAGGAACTTTTTTAAAGCCTAAAAGGAAAAGTATTTCTCCAGCTTGTGCTCAGTTCCCTATTCTATTACTTACCAGACTGCAGGTGCCTGGGTTCCCATTCCATCACTCTCTTAGTTCCTCCTTCACCTTCCTCCATGTCCTTGTGGAGGCTTAGCTGTAATTTAGATGTCACACAAAGCATGTAATGGAGGTATTGTTATCTCTGCCTAGCAGATAAGAGAGTGAAGCAGAACTACAGCAACTTGTTCAAGGACACAGAGGAAGCCTGGGATGGAATGAGGAACAGAGCTCAGCACACTTCTGCCCTAGCAACAAAATTACAGTTTCTTTGGAATGGACTGATAAATTTGGAACTTAATCACTGACTCATCTGCCCTGTGAACTTTGCTGAGTAAGACAGTGTGAGGTTATTCAATTTGGTTTCATCTTACATGAGGACCAAAATCTTACTTTTTTGATTCGTTGTTTTTTATTAATTTTAAGGCAGCAGAATAGTCAGTAGTGCAGTAGTTAGAGCAGTCCGATAGAATGTGAAAGACTCAGGTTTAAGGTCCCACTCTAATCTTGATTCAGACAAGGTGCTTAAATGCTTCTGTGTCTCATCTGCATCCTCTCTACATCTGCACTGAGACTCTTGTTACCCCATCCTTCCATCTGAGCATTTGGAAGACTTTGAAAAAAAGCCTTGTGAAAAGGGAATGCTAATGAAAAATTCCAATTCTTATAAACTTAATGGTATTGAAAAGTTCCTCATCAGTATACTTATTTATCTCAAACTCTTATCTACTCATACACCTTGTATCTATTTTTGTGTGCTGCAGATATGAGTGGAGGTGCTGAGTATTAATAAAATGACATCACTAAATTAGTACAGTATTTAAGGGAACTGAGTACTTTGTCCTGATCGATGAGCTGTTCATTTTATACAACATGCTGCAAAATCTTACGAGAATTATAATAAGTGTAAGTTTTCTTGTGGAAAACTTTCCTCATAAATAGCAGCTTATTGTGACAATACTCTTAAATTATAAACTGCTTAAATACATTTCATAAACGGCTCATTTTTATTGAGCAAATGCAACCTTAGCTAAATAGGTCTTCTCCCTCAGAGGTAAGAGAGTAGTACTTTCAGGAACTGAATTTTTCCCAATCTAGAGATGTAGGATAAAATATGCATATTACTGAAAGATCTCTGAATAAATGTTTTTGATATGAAAAAAACCTAAACCAGGCTAATGTTTTTACTCTATTGAGGTTGTTTACTTGTTTGTTTGGAAATAAGGACTTGATAACTGTTTTAAGCTCAGATTTTAATTGTGGTTGTAGAACTATATTTTGCTGAACAGTGATGCTTGGGTAAGTGGTGGCAATGGGAGAAAAACAGAAACACGTCGATAACACTGATAGAAATTTAGGGAAAGTAATGTCTGTTATTAAACTGTATGATTGAATTTGGGAGATTAAGATATTAAGTGAACAAAAAAATATGTAAAAGGTCCATTTAGGAGGCAGGGGCATGGTAATATCCTCTTTGGGGATAGTGTGGGAAATAAGGGACCTGCTAGAAGGAAGCTGAGTCTCCTCTCTGCCAATACAGTGCTTCTTGTGGATCTTTATCTGGTAAAGCAGAGCTGCTACTAGGCTGCTCCCATTCCTGCTGGTTTTATATTTCCCTGGTCCTGAAGATGAAGGAACCATCCACTCTGCTCCCACATCCTCATCTTCACACCAGGGACATCTTCAGAGCAGGACTTTTGTTATAGCATAATGTGAGAGCAAGAAGGTGCTCCAGACACAGATTAACTAGCTCCTGTTCAGATAAATGGTCTTAACTTGGACTAACACATTGACAAGTGAATGAAGTAAAGATCAGATAAGTAAAGATCAGACAAGTAAAGATCAGATAAGAAGCTGGTAAGTAGAAATTTAGCTGGGCTTCTTGTATTAAGTCTTTAAAAATAATGCATATTTCCAATGTGTACAAATCTGGAAAAATGCTCATTTGCAGACAATATGAATTAATGCAAAAATAATTAAAATATTATATAGCAAATATATCTGCATGCTGCAGAAAGGAATGATTTAATGCCAAAATATGTCAGTAAATTAATGCTTTATATATTAACATCTTTCTGTAGATTATGCCATAATTGTCAAAAGTATGAAAAATATAGTATTTTGTAATCAAAATTTATAACAATCTGCAGTTGTATAATTTATGCAGTACAGAAATGAGATGCAGTTTGCAGTGTCCTTCAACTACAACTGATGTGGCAAAGTTGACTTGCTGTTAATGATGTCTAAGGATTATATAAAAATAGCAAAGTCAATAGGCCTTGGGCAGAGAAGGCTGATAATTTTCTAAGACTACTGAATTATGAAAGTTAACTATCTAGAAGATTGGGAAGCCCTAGGATGTGACAGAATTGCAATTCTGACTTGTGCTCTAGGGAAGATACTGAAAAACACTGTCAAGAACAAGTCTTTATGGCATAATAGGTTGGCCACTTTTCCATATAAAAGTTTTTCATCTGAAAAGGTCAATTTGCTGAACCTCAAACTTCATGAAAGGGAGAAATTTTAATACTGTTTTTCTAAATGAATGTTCTGAGGTCAAGGATAGGCTATTTTGTTAACACATTAAGGAAGCAATTCTTGTGATCCTAGCAGGCTGGCAGCAATCATTTGGGATGGATACAAGAGATCACCTCCATGCCTACCTGAATTTGAGTCTGAGAAATTTTGAACCCAGATGTGGGGCATCTAATGTAAATGTTTTTATCACAATCTTTATGATTACAGTGCTACCAAAATGTTTTATTTTATTTTCCTCTGTTTGTTTTTGTGGTTCTTTTTGTAGAGTTGTTCCATTTCAGCAAATTTTTAGGTATTTCTACAAAGACTCACTCCGTATGTTAGGGAACAAACTTAAGATGCAAGAGATTGTAAGTTAAGACTCCTTCCTAGGAGTAATAACTTATTAAAGTGGGATAATGTCAGCAGCAGCAGCAAGAAAGATGTTTCTCATTCAACAAAGTAACTAACCATGATGATTTAAGGTCGTCTGTGTAACTTTATTTGAATGAGGGAGGAATACTCACCGAGACAGGTTCTCCTCTCAGCTAGCAAAAGAACAAAACAAAGCAAAAAAGTCAAAGTGTCATTAATTTTCATTTTTCAGCCCATATATTTATGTGTCATATTGTATACTGGAGGGCGTAAAGCCTGACAAGAAGGGCTGCCATCTCTTTGCAGGTCTTCTGAATATTTCCATGCTGAAGGTGACCTAAGCAACTAATGTTATAGATTTTGAGGCATTTGAAGTGAAAAGCTTGGGCTTAGCACAAATATGTGAGGTAGATATTACCAGTGTTTTTTATTTCTCAAAGGTTTTCTAGAGTCTAGGGAATAAATAACTAAAGGCAATTTGGGCCCTGATGGTATATACTTGCAATTTCTCAGGTTGTTGGCAGATGTCATTTCAAGACCACTCTCAATTATCTTTAAAAGGTTATGGTGACCAGGAGAGGTGCCTCAGACTCTAGAAAAGTAATAGGGTAGCTCATCCTGGACTCTGTTTCCAAGCATATGAGGGACAAAACCCGCTTGGATGCAGCCCTGTGCCACGTGCTCTAGGGGACCCTGCATGAGCAGGGGAGTTGGACTAGATGACCTGGGAGGTCCCGTCCAACCTTAAGCATTCTATGATTCTATGACAAGTAGGTGATCTGGAGAAGTCATGTCGATTCACAAAGGGGAAATAATGCTTACCCAATCTGACAGCCTCCTATGATAGGATGACTAGGTGGGTAGATGAAGGAAGCAGTCTGTCTGTGTTCACTTTTGCACAGTTTTTGATGCTGTCTCCTTTAGCATCCTCATAGGCAAGCTCTGGAAGTGCAGATAGATGAGCAGGCAGTTGATTGAGTATTGACTAAAAGGCAAAGCTCAGAGTGTTGTTCTTAGTGGTGCAAAGCCTAGTTAGTGCCTGCGAGAGGTCAGTCTTATTCAACTTCCTCGTCAGTGACGTAACAGAGGTCAGCCTCAGCAAGTTTGCTGACAATACAAAACTTGAGAGAAGTGGAATGGTTGATGCACCAGAGGGCTGTGCTGCCATGCAGAGGGACCTGGACAGGCTGCAAAGATGGGTAGAGTGAAATCTCATGAGGTTCAACAAGAACAAGCGCAGAATCCTGTATCTCTTATTGCTGGGGCGGAATAACCCCAGGCACCAGTACAAATTAGGGATGGACCTGGCTGGAAAATAGCTCTGCGGGGAAGGATCCAAGACCTCTGGTGATCCTGCCCTGGAGTATTGTGTGCAGTTCTGGGCTCCCCGGTATAAAAGGGATGTGGAGTGACAAAGATGATTAAGGGACTGGAGCATCTATCGTATGAGGAGAGCTAGGCCTGTTTTCTCTGGAGAAGAGAAGGTTGAGAGAGGATCTGATTAATATATGTAAGTATATGAAAGGGGAATGTAGAGAGGAATGGGCCAAGCTCTTCTCAGTGGTGCCCAGTGATAGGACAAGGGACGATGGGTTCAAGTTGAAACACAGGAAGTTCCGTCTCCATGTGAGGAAGAACTTCTTTCCTGTGAGAGTGACAGAGCCCTGGAACAGGCTGCCCTGAGAGGCTATGGAGTCTCCTTCTGTGGACATCCCCAAAACTGACTTGGATGTGACTTTGTGTCATGTGTTTTAAATGTCCGTACTGGAGCCAGGGGGGTTGGACTAGATGATCTCTAGAGGTCCCTTCCAACCTTAACCATTCTGTGATTCTGTGTTATTTTTTTATTGTTAATAAAGTCTTTAAGACAACAGCAACTGTCAAAGGTTAATCAGTGACTCTCTTAACTTGAAGTCAAACTTTTCAAGCTTTCTGATAGAAAATTCAATCCATTTGAGTTCATAAATATTTTGCTGGCAAAAAAA
This sequence comes from Nothoprocta perdicaria, assembly GCF_003342845.1. Taxonomy (NCBI): domain Eukaryota; kingdom Metazoa; phylum Chordata; class Aves; order Tinamiformes; family Tinamidae; genus Nothoprocta; species Nothoprocta perdicaria. The sequence goes on from NW_020454305.1 coordinate 2,199,535, forward strand.
AAAAAAAAAAAAAAAGACAAGCTATCTACTGCTATAAAAATGACAATTTCAATTATTATTTGACAGTAACATAAATAAGTAGTTTTCATATGTTTTTTTGTTTGTTTTTATTTACAAAATTGAAAACTGCTAAGCTAAATTAGTTTGTTGAAATTGCACTTACTCATGCATGAGATATTTCACCTGACCTGTTAGACACTAATATATTTTAATTTGAATAATATCTTCATGTGCCTAATATTATCCACATTTAGAATGCTGATGTAATTATTTATAATGAACTTGATTGCATTTCTCCATAGTCTTTGAATTGTGAAATAATTAACGATACTGGCATTTAAAATAACTTTACGAACGTCAGAGGCAATAACATTGAGATTAACAGAGTAGTTGAAACTTTAAGAATATCTTTGTTCTACTATGACAGTGGTGCATTTGATTATAATTTTAATAGAAGATTTTTCCATTAGTATGGATTTTATATCATCTGAATTCTCATTAATAATCCTCTAAACAGGAAAGTTGTGTATAGTTTTGGTCCACATCTCTTTATGTTATCTGATACTATGATTTTTGATGTTCATTGGTCGAAAATATATCTTGAAACTCTGGAGACTTATTGGGAAAGGAGAGAGAAAATGTCCTCAAAAGCTAGTTTAGATGTCACCAAAATCTAATCAAATATCTATTTTCAAAAGATACAGGTGCTAAGATCTAAGAATCCTCCTAGACCCAGAAGGAATTTGCTTTTATTTAGTCTTGTTCAACTTTTTCACAGACGAATTCTGTTTTAATATTTTAATGAACATTCTGACCTAAATTTCACTCAGTCTTTATTCAGAGAAAGTGCCAAATACTATTTACTTAAAAACTCAAAAATACTGAGAACTTTGTGAGATATAGTTATTGAGCCATTTTTTTTTATTTATCTTTAATTTGTATTATTTGTTTGCTTCCTGTCCCACAGATGACTGCTTTTTATACTGCACTCTCTTTCTGTCGTGGAAAATGTCACAGTTTTGCTTTGGCATGACGTGTCTGTTGAAACAAATCTAAAATAACATGATGGTCAAACTGATCTGGTCTCAAATATTCTTAAAGACAGGTTAACTCCTGTTATACTCTTGTCCAAAAAATAAGATCTGGAGGGTTCTGTCTTTATTCTGGGCAGGTGGTCAACAGTAAAGTTTCTCTGTGTGTTGTGAATATCTGTATAACTAAACCCAAACTAATCCTTTGTGCCCTGTAGCCATGTTCCCCAGGTGATAGTGAATCCCTCTGTCTTAGAAGATTTCTCCACAGCTACCCAGTTTCTTGTGCTGCCAGGCTAAGCTTGGAATCCCACCTTGTGCTTTCAGGCAATGCAGCACAGGAACTGCAGTGATTTCTTCTCCAGCTTTTCCTTTCAATCAGGAATGGGAGCTGTGAGTGCAGGCCAGTTTGTCCCGTGCTGGTTAACTCCATGGGAACATACCTGATACCACTGCATTGTGAAGGGAATTAGTTCAATGTGAATTGATTCATGTTTGGGCCACAGAGAATTCCCATAACATGATATACCTACAGGAGATAATATCAAGGCTCATTCTGTAGCCTATTTTAAGATTATTTCTACACTTCCATCAAGAATATCTACTTGCACAAGTGTTGAATGTATGTGCAAAACAATCTAGGCTTAAGTTTTCAGCATATCATGAAAGTAGCACTGAAAATCGTAAGTGCATGTGGACACCAGAGCATTTGGTTCTATAAATGAAGTTTAGCAAGATTTTTTTCAGGCATATTTTAAAACCATTAATATTTAAAGCTGATTTACAAAGAGAATTCGCTCCGTTGGCTTCTGCATGATGTTAGCACAGTGTGCTTGTACACACCGAGGATATATTAAACTACATGAATCTAACCAATATTATCTTCTTTCTAAAACAGTAAATTTCTCAGCAATGGTTGTGACTTTTTAATTGAGGATTTTTTTTTTCAGTGAATTTCAGCTTATGGCTGTAGTAAGCATGTCTAGCAGGGTATTAATTTGTGCATACAGAAATTTCCAAGCAATCCACATTGATAGATGAAGATGATTCCCACACAAGTGAACACAAGATTCTAATTATTGCTAAAATTGGTTGTTAAAAAAATCAATTTGCATGAATAAAATGTGTTAGCCCCAGAAAGCTGTAACTGTTGATGTGCACAGGCTTACCCTAAATTTTATTGATTTCAGACTAATGAAGTTTAGCTATTACCTGAAAGGTAAAATACCTCAGGTATATGTTTTTGTTGAACAGGACCCATAAATAAAAAACTCTTCTATTGGTGTTTGATTTTTTTTCAAAGGAGCAAAGCCCATCCAAAATGTATCCTAACTGTAGATTAAACTGTCAACATTTGGAGGTTATTTGTGAAAGGTCTAAATTCTGCCTTCAATCATATAGATTTAATTGATGAGTTATTTATCATGTTTCATAGCAGGGTTCCTTACAATTTGCTCTTTCAAACACCTGGATTGACATTTTGATTAGCATAGATCTATGTGTGTTTCTTGGGGGCATAGTAGTTTGTAAAATATTTTTTAACAAGGACACCTTTAAAAAGAAATACCTGTAAGTGAAATGCATATCAGACATATTAATAATTTTGACTACATTATTGCTATATGATTAGGTTTCAAATCCTTATTATTGTTCGTAAGTTGCCCCTCTGAAATGAAGTTTTATATGTTCAAACAAAAATGGAATGTTCTTAGGAATGCCCCAGTTTGACATTCCCTATACACTGTATCATCCATACTTTGTTAATACTGATCAAGGAGCCCTTTCATCATACACTGATTGGGTTCTGAAATGAATTTGGGCGTTTTGAGTTCTCTGTATATTAACAGTACAAAGAAGGAGCTGTGCATGCTGGGCCTGAGCAAACATGAAACAATGCTCTTAGCTTTTATCTTTGGATGAAATAGTCTCCTTGATGGTAGATGACAGAGCAGGGAATGTGGCTCATAGTTCCCCATAATGAACCTGCATTTTCCAGATGTGCCCTTCTGCTGGCAGCTTCTGATTTCCTGAGCCCAGCAATTAGGCCATCGAAGGACAGTCCACATGCAGAACAGGCAGTTTGAGAAAGGGTGGCAGCAATAATTAAGTATATCTGCATACAATGATGCATGAGGTGTGTATACCAGATACATGCCATCTAATCCAGGTAGTGATGCTTAAATTTTCCCCTCATTGCCTCTGCTCTTCTTTGTACATTCTTTTTGTGAGCCTTTTGAGATATGTTAAGGAAGCAGATATGTTAAAATAGTTTAGATCAAAATGTTGAATAAATAAAATACTTATGCCCACTAATCTTTTCAAAAAAACCGACACTCATCTGTGTAAGCGGATAGGAGAACATTTTCCTGTACTCCAGCTACTTTACTGTTATGTCTGCTGGGAGAGCAGATTTAATTTTTATGTGTGAATTTATAAGCCATTAAATTAAATAGAAAATTCTTGCACATAAAACTGCTCTCTGCAATTGTAAAACATTGCAGTCATATTTATTATTAGATTTTTTTTTGTAAATTGCAATTTATTTAATGTCTCAGAAGCACCTAACATCCTTACTTCATGCTTAAGATTTCATTAAAGAGCCTTTAAAAAAAAATCTTTTTTTTTTTTTTTTTTTGCAAGGCAATAAATACATATACAAAAACTTGCCTTCACCACAGATCACAGGACAGCAAGGCTGTATTTTAAGTTTTTCTTTTGCAAACACAATCCACAAGATGGCATTCTTGGATTGAGAGTGCCTCCACAAATTATTGCTTTGATAGAGCTGCTGCGGTTGTAACTCTGGAAGCTGGTGTGGCACCTCGTGTGCTTACTCTGTGCCGTGGTTGTTACTGAAGTGAGTAGCAACACTTCTGCATGCGGCATCGCTCCCCTTCAAATTGGCAGCTCAAGCAATGCAAAAATATGCCCTATTTGCTCTAACCATTTTTCAGTGTTATTCGCTCCAGGTGTCTTCATACTTGATAGAGAGTTGTAAATACGTGTATGCATGGTTGCCTACAGCTGTCATGTGTCAAGTGCTTTAAAGAACAATGACACATGGATTAAGGAATCTAAATCCTGCCAAAACTTCACTGTAGATGCCCTTTTGGACTAACTAGTCACAAGAGTTGTCTGCAGCAGAGCTATGCTCACTTAATGTAAGTAGAGTCAGTATTAGCAAGTCAGCACAAAATTAGCTTCTCATATTTATGAACTAGTGTGACTCCAGTAGTTTCACCATAATCACCATGTATATACCCTGGAATGAGCTGCCCTGCTATTTCACGGAGAATGCAAAGATTTAAAGGCAGTTAGGCTAATTTTAAGATCAGACTATTTAATACAGCATAGTTGTTAGTGCAAGCCTCTAAAACACTTCAGTCTTGTTGTAAAAGACTTCACTGTTGGAAAAGGGAAGACCTGAGTTAAGTATTTTCATGAGGTCCTACAGAGTAAAAGGGTCAGACCCATGAATCATTGTCTATTGCTTTTTCTTACTTAAAGTATGATTTCAAAACTGAAATGAGGACATAGCCTTATCCATCTTTAGAGCAGAACCATTTAAAAAATTTTGTTATTTATTGCAATAATTTGATGGACAAGCTGTAGCTGCTCAGTACTGCTTGCACAAGTTAAGGGTCAGGAGCTGCTCCAGGGAGCTGCTGCCTCCTGCTTGGTGGGGCATCCATGCGGGCATCTGGTCTGAGCTGTGGCAGTAAGAAATTTGTATCAGCTTCACCTTCTCTGAGGCATTTGCTTTCCTTATTTCTCCTTCTTTCATGGTTTGATCTACAACAGTCTTATTCAGAGGTATGAGTCTTTATTTCCTTAACCTGTACTGTTTTTTGATATCACAATGCTAATTTCCCCAGATATCTTGGTTTTATTTCTCAAATGTCCTTCTATTAGCATCGTGTTCTTCTTCTACTCCCAGATCTAACATGGAAATTTTAAACAAAACTTGATCTTAATCTGTTGCCAGGCTCTTTAATATTTTTGTCCACAAATCACAACTTTGATGTTTATCATTAACCTATATTTATTGATATTCAGATAGTTTTTGCACTCTACCATAGTGTTTATTGCTATTCCAATTGAAATTAATTTTGGAGGTATTAAGGTTTTATGAGACATTACACGAAGTGCTTTAATAAATCTTTCTCTCCTCTATGCAGGTCACTTGCACTCTTTTTTTGATTCTGTATATACAGGAAAATCATATTTTGTACATTCCAACTAGTATTTCTGGAAGAGAAAAAGGGATGCAGGGAACATCCCCATTTAGGTGCCAAAAGGTGCGAAAAGGGTTTCAAAATATTGCCAGTTTATCTCTAATACTGTTAGTTCTTTTTGTTTTTCTTTTTTTTCCTTCTCTCCTTCTCTCTCTCTCTCTCTCTCTCTCTCTCTCTCTCTCTCTCTCTCTCTCTCTTTCTTTCTCTCTCTCTCTCTCTCTTTTCCCTCCCCTCCGCTCTCCTCTTTTTCTTATGTAAACTTTCTAGGCCTTTAGGTAGGGTTCAAAAGACATTTTCATGCTTTCTATTGGACCTCCACTAGGAAGAAACTTACTTAAAAATAAGAAATCAAGACTGGCATGTATTCATAACACTGTATTAGTAAGGGGCTGAAAGAAATCAACAATTATCAGGAATCATCAGTTTTAACATGATGAAAAATAGCCTGTGAGAATGAAGTTAATTATTATTTATATAAAATTAGTAAGGTGCTGATCACAAAGTTTGGCTGAAAAGAATCCAAAGTATAGCATTTACATAGAATATTTATATATACTCTTAATTTAATATTTTCAGTATTTCAGGCAGCCTAGGATAACAGCTCAATTTTATGTTCTGTTCTTAAAAAACTGAGGAAAAAAAAAATCCTCTCCTCTAGGGGATGAAGACTTTGCTTTTTTATTACATGATTCCATTGGCTTCAGCAGAACTTTTAGCTTGGACTCTAGCCCAAAATGAGGAGGATTCAACACAAATTAATCTTCTCTTTAAAGTATTCTATTTCAGAGACCTTTGCTTTCTCCAGAAAAGTTGAGGACACTAGCAGGTAAAACAGTGACGTGATTAATATCCTGCACATCTTCCTGGAGCTGAATGCTGAGTACAGGATGCTGGCTGATTGTGAGGCTTTGCTAAAGAAAGTAAAGCATTCCTATAATTATAGGCAAAGGGACGCTGTACTCCTGCAAAGGAGTACTCAGCCATCATATCGAACTGTTGCAGTTGTATATTCTTCAAAGAAGGAAATTGTTATGAAACAGATGCTTTTTTGTCACAGTGATCTGTTGCCTTGTTTCAACATAAAATGAACAATCTGAATTTGTTTTATTTGAATTTATATTTTTTTGGCAGCTGAAAATCTTTAGAATAGAATGGTTTTCAACACTGTGGGTAATACTGTCCATAGTTCCACAGGACAGGTAAGAAAGTGAAACACAAGCTAAACTATATAGTTTTTAGAGAAAAGAAAATATGTTTGTGAAAAGAAAATAAAAAGGTTTTATGGGACAGTGAAAGACTTTGCAGGCATTTGTGTGATGGAACAGCACAGGGAATGCTCTGCAGCAGCCTGGTAAATGCCCAAACTCCACAGCCAGGAGAAAGTCTCAGTGTAAGTTATTCAGGAGCAAGATACTGACTGCTCCACTGCCTCCAAGCAACTAATGATGTGTTGAGAGATAGTAGTCATTTTCCTTAGATGCTATAGAGAAACTTATTCCTTGCAGTGAAAACTTTGATGGGAACTAAATGAAAAGAGTAATTCTGAATTTTTCATTTCATCAATACACTAAATGTTTTCCTTTTGATACGATGAGATATATATCTATTTTCTTTCTTAAATTCTTTTGGTTTGGTTCATATTCCATAGTAAAACATAGAATAAGGAGACTATAAAATACCATAAGAAAACATAAAGTTTGGAAGTTGAACTTATTCAACATGAACTTTTCTAATTTATCTTTCCCCCACTCTTATTTCATAGGCTATTAAATTATCACCTTGATCAAAATGGTACCATGTCAACATTCACGATGAATAAGCAGTTGCTGGTTCATTTGCCTTATAGGGCTTAAAAATTTAAAGATCTTAGGTAAAGGGATAATTCATTCAGGAAGTCTGCATAGAAGACTTCTAGATAGTTCCTATTTTTCTGTGCCTAGTGTAAGTGAGGGTTTGCCTCCACTACACAGGATAAGAAAAAACATTTACTAAAGAATAATATTTTCTAGCTAAAGTCATTGCTGTTAAGCTAAGTGCATAAAAAGCTACTAATAATATTTTGATTCATTCTCTCCCCAGAATCTCAATGTAGAAGTTGTTGTGTTTTGAGAACAGAAATGAAGACATTCTGTAGTGGAAAGTAGGGCTTTCTGCACACTGGAGGTCAATGACAGGTGGCTTTCCTAAAGAATAATGACTTTTGTTGCTACAAGACTGAGACAAGGTAGGACCAGGGCTTATGATGTTTCATCATTGACAAGTCTCTTGATACAAATAATGACAGCGACAGCGCTTGCTCCTCTCAGCATCCTGCATTGCCAGGAAGAAGAGATAAAAAACAAACTTTAGCTTGGACAATTTCTGAGTCATGGAGGAGAGAAACGTGATCATGTCCCTGAAATCCTCTGGCAGAATGAAGAACAGAAGGTACCAAAGAACATCAGTTGTGGTTACAGTGAACAAATTGTCTTGAGTTAAATATTTGGAAGAAAAATATGTGTATTACAAATGTTGCTGTGAGATCCTGTTTCACCAAACACTGGTTACCTGAAATGAATTTTCTTGCTTGGGGACTTCATTCAATTTTGAGTTCATTTTAAAGCGGAAGTAATGAACAAGTTTGTTGTTAAATAATGCATTACTGTGAAATTCAGTAAATTGCTGTTTAGAGTTGTCTCAAGCTGCAAACAAAACCCTCTATTTATTTTATGGGTGGGCATACATCAGTGACTTTGGTCATGTCATGACTCATTTTGGAATGCAAAACACCGAAGTTGATTTAAGCATTTATGCAGTGTTGTAATTGTATATCCTCTTTATAATGATGATATTAACCTGAGATTTCAGCCCTAGAGCTTACCAAACCTATTTATATGTTTACTTACCCCAAGGTACTAGCCATGAAAATCTTTGAAAAAATACCATCATTAGCAGCCAATTAAAAGGAAAACTTATGCTAATAAAACCAGAAGTTGCTTTTAAATGCTACGGAAAGAAAAAAAAAATATTTAATGACTATATTTCTGGAAACTCTTTGATGTTCATGATAATTAGTTCAGTCCAGCCTGACCAAATTAAGGGCAGTTTAAGTATTACACAGATATTTGAAGGTTGCTATATTCAAAGAAAACCTTTTGCAAACCTCTGGCAGTGAATGAGATCTTACTCAATATTCAGATTTAGTCAAAGAAAAAGTTTCAGTAGTGGAAAGCCTACTCAAAGATTCTGTTTATTTTTCAGCTGCTTTTAGGCCAGGAAAGTGTAAACTAAAATATTCAAAATATCAACTATGTAGCTGCATGACTTAATGATTTCTACATTCAAGACTATTATTATTATCAGCAAAGTACAATAAAAAAATGGTAATACATTGTTCTTCAATTTATTGAGACAGAAGGATTTTATGCTGATTTCAAATGCATTAAGAAATGACTGAACCATTTTAGTACTGTGTAGATACTGCCCTACGTTAAAGGTTGTCATGTGTCTAACGGTAGCTGCAGAAGACTTTCAGAATACACATTTCTGAATACTCTAGATTAGATTTGGATCTTTCCCAAGAGCAATTAAGGAACAAAAGCCTCAATTATATAAATACCTTACACTTTGCTATGGCAGAGCACAAAAAAACTGTATCAAGAGAGCACAGATCTTTCTAATCCTTTTCTGTCCCCAAAAGCTGTAAGACTGGTGCAAATTGGGAGTAAAGTTACTTTAAGTTATATTAGAGTCTCAATGTCACTGTTGCTTAGTTGTACATTTATCAGAATGTGTCACAGTGTGATTTTTATCTAGGAAACAAGACTATGATGAAATATCCTACTTACTTTGCAATGATCAAAGTAAATTAAAGGAATGGAAATATAAAATTTTGGTATTTAGAGTAATAAATAATAATCATTTTGTGGTCAGGACATAGACAAGACAACATAAGCATATAAAGATGCTTTAATAAATAAGAAGAAAATATTATTCATCTGTGTCTGCACTCAACCCTGAACAAATATTGTTCATACTCACAATCCACAGCCTTAGCCAGTATAAATCACACAAATCTGACAGACTCTGTAGCAATTTCTGGTGGGCAACATCCTGTAATCACTTTCTGACGTTGCTCTGTCACACTCCTAAGTTAAGATCTTTCATTTATCCTGTCTGTGTGTTAGTTTTCAAATCTAAAAATCAGTAAACAACACATCTCTCCATCACAAGGCTAATGTGATAAAACAAAAATGGTTGCAAAATGTCATTACATATAGCAATTGTGCATTCTCATAGACACATTGTTATCAGGGTTGTGTATGTTGTCCACATAGGGTCATTCTTGTGACTGTATTTCTTTTATATGAATAAGGTTACACGAATCAGTTCTGTATTATGGATATACCCCTGCCCTGCACTGACATACTGCATATCCTGCACAGACAGTACTTGATAGTTAGTAGCACTGTAAAGTACATGAGTGGGAGGTAGCCCCATGCTGATATATGCTACATTAACTTACTGACAGAGAAGGATGTTCCAAATAAATAATATTTTCTTTGGATGGAGTTCATGAGTCTTGACACAGACCCTCAGAAATCTGAATGTTATCCAGAAATATAGATGTCTAGATGTCTTCTACATCTAGATTTTACAACTAAATCATGAACAACAACAGGCAGGCCAAATATTAGAAATATATTTCTCCTTATTTGTAGGGTAATACTTACACAAACAGCACAGTGCAGAGCATATCCTGGTCATCAGTTCTGTGTGCTTGATTCTGAGGAAAAGGGCTACCTGCACATCTTAGTGGTGTTTACTGCAGTGTTGCATACACCATTTAGAGAATCTGTTGGGTGACTATGCTGTCAGATTTTGCCACCAAAGATTTTAAGGATTCCCATTTGCATTAACTTGATGCCCTACTTATCTGGGGCTACTAATGCTTTTTGATGTTTACCAGGATAACTTAATTTTCTTTACATGGAAATTCTTAAAGACATTTTTTTAAGTTATGGTATCTCAGTGATATGTTTCCGGATGGGATTTGAGATAGCTCTGGTATATTCCTAGTAACCCAGACAACATTCTAATTTTAGGGTTCCCAGATTTCTCAGGGTCTGAGGAAATTCAGATTACATATCAATAATAAAAATAATATATATATACATATGTTTATATGTATATATGTGTATGTTATATAATATCTTTCTAACTAAATATTATTAAAAGTTTATCTAATTATAAAAACATTGTTAGGATGGTTTCAAGCTTGACTCTTCACTTTACAAACGCCTGTCAGCCATTCTGCCAAGAGCACCAGGATAGTTGTTCTCTTTTTTTTTTTTTTCCTTGTCACAACTGCATCACAGACACAGAAACACTTGTGCCGACCTAGGTAACTCCATGGGCAGTGCCAGGGAGAGAGGCATGTGAGGGATGCGGGCTCACCTAGCGGCTAAAGCACTGCAAAGATGCAGCTGAACCAGAGGGGGTCGCTGCTAACCTGGGGACCCACATGTTTGGAAGGGATGAAGATAGCAGGAGAGAAGGAAAATAGACTACAATTGTGGAGCAATGAAAACTATTTTTTTTTAATTTTTTTTTTTAGGATTTTATTATAAAAGAGTGAAAATAGTTAGAAAGGAAGGAATAGGAATAGAAGTAGAGATCAAATAAAATCCAAATGGATTTGTTAAAATGAAGTGGAATGGCGAGAGAAAAGTCTGACAACTGTAACAACAAAAAAATTGAGGGATAAGCTGTTTTTACTTGATTATGGATTTGGCTAGATTGAAATGAAATAGCTGGCTAGTTATTCAGCACAATCACGCCCAGGATTTATTTAAGATAAGTAGAAAATAGTCCTACAACATGAAAAGTGAACCTGTATTTAATTAGTACATTTTGCAATATTCTGCTTTGCAAATAAAGACAATGGAAACAAAGACTAAAAAGTAAACTTTTTAATGCTGCATTTATTGTTTGTCTCACAGAAGCAGCTAAGGGTACCACCTTCACCGTGTTCCTAGACTCAGGGACGTATATGAGCAACACATCACCAAACTATACCAGAGTTATCGAATCCAGTTAAGAATGGCAAGCTGTATTTGCTTTCCAAAGCTTATACACATAAATGTTATTCACAGTGACTTTTAGACACTGAAGAATTATTTTGAATTTCACCATTTTTTTTCTTTAGAGTTATATTCATTAAGTACTAATTGCTGAGGTGTTGTGCATTTACACTTGTAGTTACTTTTTAAAAATATATCTATATGGAGAAACTATTTTTAACTTATTTTTAGTGAAAGAAAAAAATGGAATTTAGAAAGTAGGGATTGGAGAATATAAGGGCTTTCATTTCTAGATAGTGTTTTTACATCTTGGCATGGCAGTGACTGTGTCACTCTCATATGATGGCTGTTTGTGTGCAATGCAGGGCAGATGGAAAGTTTGAGGAGGGAATACAGGTGGAAAGTTTATGAAATAGCATTAATGGAAGTCAGCCTGCTTTTGAACCTGTCTGCTTTTCAGATCTGAAGCAGCCTCTGAATCTAACACTGAAGAATCATCTTCTCTTCCCCCTTTCGGCATTACTAAATTGCCAAGCATGTTTCACAAAGAATAAAATAAATGAGATTTCTTGACATGCATGAATAATTCTGGGCAAGATGGCAAAAATCCAAATGCCCTGGATGTTGTTTCAAGCAAGATTTGAAGCGAAAATTATGCTACCCAGCTCCTCATTAAGCTGTTATTTTCCTATTCCTTTAGAAAGCACTATCACCTTTTATGAATTCACTCCATCTCACTCAGAAAGGAATGACAATTTTGTAAAAGAAAGATTCCTATAGTTCAGTAGCCCAAATGGACTTAGCAGAGGGAGAATGTGACCTGTAAACACATGAATGCCTGCCCTTGATCGCAAAGAAATCTGTCACCTGGATGTTTTGTGCATAGGTTGGCCCTCAAAACAGAGGAGATGAGATTTCTAGCTGCATGCATACATCCTCTGTAACTGCGTCTCATTATTTTGATGCTGCTTATTTAGTGTTTGTTCACTCTGGGAGCTCAGAGCCTTCAGATCTTGTTGTGCTGCATAGATTCTCAGAACACTTTTTTGAGTGCCTTTATTTCTGCAGACCTTCTCTTAGAAGAGTAGTCTGGCTTGTCATTTTGCCATTACTGGTTCTTGTTCTCATGCTTGAATAACTCAGATAAATACCCTATTTAACTGTAAACCTATTTGTGTATAGAATATAGAATATTTGTGTAAACCTATTACACAAATATTCTATAAAGACTCCACATAAAATGAAAGCAGTAACTAAATTTTCAGCCAAGCTAAAAATTTTCAGCTTATCAAAGCAAAAGGTTTGACTCTTAAATAAAAACAGAGATGCAAAAATGCTTAACTACTTTGGTAGCTAAGGAATCTTCCTCAGCAAAATATTCATGATTTCACTCTCCGTCTACCTGGAATAAAAATGACTGGGAACTCACAAGACAGATGTCCACATGGATAAGGTTGCATGTGGAACATAGTTGTCTAATCAGACCTTAGGGATATCTAATCAGATTTCCTTAAATAGGGGACCAGTAGGTATCCCTGAGTGGGTTGTGAATCCTTACCTTCAACCAATTTCCTCTGCAGTTTAATAGACTATTTGCATTGAGTAAAAAAGCCCATGAATAATGAGAGGAAAAATTATCAGTACCCTCGATCTTACAGTTTCTATTACATAATTCATTGCAATTTGAGAAAACATTATATACCTGTTAAGTTGGTATTTTGTCTCTTCTACATCTTACATTTCATATAAAGTTGATGACTCGGACCATGAAGAGATATTCTGGGAGTTAAGGGATGCAGCAGAGAAGAGAAGTTCTCCTGTACACGAGGGAGAGAGTATATTGAAGTAAAGGTGACTAGTCTATGAAAGTTTGGACAGATTTACTGGAGCAGAATGTAGGGCTCAGACAGCATTAATGAGATTGTTTATTAGTACCGGATGAACAATTCTGCAACTCACTTGACAAATACTGAGCAAAAAGCACCACAGGGGAGCGTCCCACCGCCTTTAGCAACTCTGTGATCAGTGGAATAAAATAATCACTGAAGAAAAACAATCTATTTTCCATCTATTGAGTTTCCTCTAACATATGAAACTGTCTTTTTCAGAATTTAAAATATAGACTAACTCTGCATGCCATCAGGAGGCTTTGTTTAACAATTGGAACACTGCAGTTAAAATAGCAATATAAAGCATAAGCAGAAATGTAATGCCTAACTTGGTAAGCTGTGTATGCTGTACTGCATTTATTTCACTGATTCTTAAATTCAAAAAATGTTACTTTAACTATAAAGCCTTGGATTTTTTTAATACTATAAGGCTTTGGATTTTCTTACTACTGTAGACTCTTCTGCACAACAGTGTTTTCCATATCTATCTTCTTTTCTTGCGTGCTGCAGTGTTTGAATCTCTCTTAAATGTATGTTGTCAGCTAAATTCAGGATTCTCATTGGAACATTTCTTTTCCTTTTTATTTTTAAACTTGTTCCCTTTGGGTTCTGCCTGAACAGAGCTCTGTCTGCAGCAAATACACTTTTTGATACATACATATACTTGTAAACACATGCACACTATGTGGATGCATCTATGCACAAATAGGATGCATCTATGCACAAATACATTCCCTCTCTTTCCTTCTTCTTTCCTCCCTTTTCTTCCTTCTTTCCTTCCTACCTTATTTCTTTTTTCTATTTCCTTCCTTCCTTCCTCCCTCCCTCTCTCCCTCCCTCCCTCCTTCCCTTCCTCGCTCCCTCCCTCCCTCCCTCCCTCCCTCTCTCCCTCCCTCCCTTATTCTCTTTCCTTCTTTCTCTCTTTCTTGTCTGGTCATCCATCCATCCATCCATCCATCTGTCCAGTGTAAGTTTCTTAAGGTTGAATTTTGATAGAAGTGCTGAACTCAAGATCTTATGAGCAAAAGTAGGTTTCACTTCATACATAGAGTCAAGGATGAACTGCTGGCCTGTTTAAAATCTTTGGTCTTTGTCTTTGGTTTAATCTTAGTTACTTTAGAAATGTCTCATTGATAATAATATATTTAAGATTGTTACACAATGAACCTTAACAGTATCTGCTCCTTTTCTTTGGTGCTGTGCTCACCCTTACAGAATCCCTCTGGGCAATAAGGTCAATGGCACAAGCCCTCCTCCAGGGTGACAGGGTGTCACCATCCCCTGGCCTTCCCAGGGAGAAATTCAGCACTGCTCCTCCTCTTTCCCCCTGCTCTTGGGATCCCACTTGGTCAGGTTTGATGCTGGTGAATGAGGTGGGAATGTGGCTATGAAGCCACCAGGCTCGACCTCCACCCTTGCTGATGTCAGGGGCTGAGGTGGCTCCTGCGTTTCAACAACCCCATCCCGTAGGTAAAGCAGGCAGAGCTGGAGCCGCCACCTCTCATCAAGAACAGCAAAATTCTATCTACTGTGCTGTAATTTGGGAGGAATCATCACTGGTGTCAAAATTGTTATTATTTTAATTATACTACTAATAAATTATTGGCTCCACTTGTGAAGTGTGTCTTTTTTTTTGTCTATCAGGAGATTATGATGTGTGATAGAAGTGAACAAAAGTTCTCGGTCAAGTGCATTTAGGTCAATACTTTTGTCAGGAATCTAAGCCCTATGTATATTAAAATCATTTAAAAATGACAATTCAAGTGTTATAAAATTTACTATATTTATTTATATGTTATGCTGATGAATTGCCTAAGCTTTCTCTGTCAGTCAAAATACAACCTGATTTAATATGTTCATAAAAACTGCAATCTTATCTCTCTTTCTTATGTGATAGAGTCAATGGAGTCAGCCTTTTCCAGTTGGGCTTATATTTCACAGGAGTCATTTCAAAAATTCATTTGATATGGAAACTGAAAATGAGTGGTCCACTACATGCAAATGACATCTACTGTTTTAGGAACCAGCTCCTAGTTCAACTGCAATACATTATTCCTGTGAGAGGCCTCAGGAACTAGAGGGAGAGGTTACACTGTAAAAATTGCTGGGTTCTGTTGCTGCTTTCGTCTGGTTCCACTCAAGTAATCAGGTGCAAATGGGAGTAGTTGTTATGCCACGGAGCAAAACCCACCAATGATGAGTGAAGGAAGCAGGAAGAACCCCCTCTGGTTCCAGCTTCCTTCACTGAGGACCTCTCAGGTCTGGTCATGTTAATCTTGGTGGCTAAGACTATTAAGGACTGTAGCTATCTGTAGCTCACTGAGCATCAGCAGCTCTGTGGCACTGTGTAATTGGAATACTGTGTGCAGTTCTGTGTTCCCCAATACAAGAGGGATGTGGAGCTGCTGGAAAGAGTTCAGCACAGGACTACAAGAATGATTAAGGGCCGGGAACATCTGCCCTATGAGCAAAGGATGAGAAAGCTTGGCCTGTTCAGCCTGGAGAAGAGAAGGCTGAGGGGGGACCAGATCAGTGTCTATAAATACCTCAAGGGAGGCAGTGAGGAGGAGTGGGCTGGCCTCTTTTCAGTGGTGGCCAGCGATAGGACTAGAGGAAATGGCCACAAATTGAAGCACTTGAAGTTCCACAGGAACTTAAGAAAAAAATTTCTTAACAGTGAGGGTGACAGAGCCCTGGAACAGGCTGCCCAGAGAGGTTGTGAGGTCTCCTTCTCTGGAGATCTTGAAAATTCACTTGGATGCAGCCTTGTGCTCTAGGTGACCCTGTGTGTGCAAAGGTGTTGGACTAGATGACCCCTGGAGGTCCCTTCCAACGTTAAGCATTCTATGATTCTATGATACTTGAGGACTTCTATTGTGAGGTGTATTTTCCAATCAATAGATTGTCTTTATATAGACTTTTTCCACATTAATAATATGATTATAATATTGTAGATTCTGGAGCTGGACCACAGAATATCCTAGCAGGTGCTTACACCATTGCCAAGCACAGGAAAGTAGACCTCTTATCTATCCCCACTCACCATCTTGTTTATGCATTCAAAATTTGCATGACTTGTTTTTACCAAACTATTTCATTCGGTGGTTATGTTCAGCTGATTAGGTATCTTGACCCTATGTTCTCAAAAAAAATTACTATCATGGAAGATAGATTCTCCCACTCTGCAAGTATGTATTTAGCCATATTAAATACATTAAAAATTCTAAATTCCATACTGAATGTTTTCATTCTATCAGCGAACTAATCTCAGTATTAGTGATCTGTCCTTATCAGTTAGTGTTCACACAATCTTTTATGTTACCTACAGTTTTATTAATAATATGCTTATTTTTATTGAATCATGGGAATTACATAGAGGGGATATCCCAGAGGCTTCCCTTAGCATGCAAATTACATTTTTGACCTCTAAAGCATTTCTTTCTCTCCTTCTCTCTGTATCTTATAGAAAGAACCATGGGATAACAGCAGCTGAGGTTTAAAGGCACGAGCTGTTCCTAACGTTTATGAAGCTATCAGCCAGTTTTAATCCTTTAATAGGTTTCACATTGGTGTTTTGTTGTTTTAATTTCATAATCAAAATAGTCTTAAGTCAAAGGTCTTACAGAAGTCTAAGATCATTACATCAACAATATTAATCAAGTACATGCACTTACTTTTATTGCTTTATTAAAATTTACAATGTCATCAAGAAGGCAATGTCATCAAAAAGTCTTTCTTATCATACTTGAGAGAAAAAATGTCCTTTCCTCTTAATCTCATTAATTCCATGAAAGTGAATTAAGTTATCATTGGTATACACTGTGGTCAGTGCAGTAAACCCACTCAATTAATGAGCAAATCTTGGGATGTCACCCCTCTTCCCATTGCCATAACATATGAATGAAATAATTTGTCAGTGCAATGTTTAGAACTGCTAGGAGAATCAGATGAAGGAAATATGGCAGTTTTTATCTTGAGAATTTCTTTCCCTGGAAGACATACTCTTTGTATCCCTCTCAGATCTTGTTTCTGCTGGGGATTGCTATTGCATAGAAACACGATGGTTTATTGTTCCTCCCTTTTGAAGCATAATTTGACTTGCTTCTCATGTTGATGGCTTGAGTGTGTAACCTTAGGAGAGAGAGACTTACAAATGGCAAAGGATCGTGCTACATCAAATGTGTTCCTGGAGTGCCTGTGCACAGGTTGGCATGTTTGTGCATTGTGGGCTGAATGCAGCGGTGACTTCTCTGAAGTTTGAATAAAGTGAATTACCTGAGCTTTGATGGGAATGTAGAGAGAGCAGCAGTCTATGATTACATGTGTCAATTTTGTCAAAACCAGAAAAACTTCCATAGTTAGTTGTGGTATGCCCATTGTGCACTGTTAATGATACTTAGCTTCCTCTTTTCTTTTTCTCTAAGAGATTATGGTGTAATCATGGAAATTTCAAAGGTACTGAAAACAGGTTTGTTCTCCTTAAAATTTGCCTCCATACAGATATCTGACTAGAACAAGGATGCAAGCATCAAAATAAAGACATCCACTTATCTTTTCTAGTCTCTAAAGAGGTTACATTTGCCACATGCAAGATAAGGTGCTCATCACCCTTCATTTGTCTCCCCAGTGCAATACTGTCTGCTATCTAGGGCACTTGATATCTCTGTAGAGCTTTTTCTTTGAGAAAAAAATGCAGTAGTGTTGTCACAGATCTTTTCTATATTTCCAGTGATATAGTTAGCTTTGAGTTTGTTCCAATTAGTGTGTTGAATTCTTACTAAAATTCCTAAATCTTTGCAAACCTCTATTCCCTTGCCAGGGTGGATTTTTTTTTCAGTATTCTTCATCTTCTTTTGCTTTTGCTGACTTTTAGTATCCTCTGCATGTACAGTGACTCAAACATCATCCCAGGAAACACATATGTATGAGCATTCATAGCTTCTACATTAGCGTCTACATTTTTTGAAAGAAGTCTAGTTCAAAATTCATAAACTTTCATTTACTACACACACGCACACAGAAAATCGGTAAAAGTTCAAGGTGGCCATGAGGGAGTAGCTTAAAGTTGATGTCAGCAGATGCTTCTCACTTGCACAATATTAGAATATTAGTGTGGGTATCCACATAATGTAGTTCACTGAACAATGTGTTTTCAGGAAACATATCTTAAAAGTGATGAGAAAGTACCAGTAAAAACTCATTTTTGATTTTGTAAACACAAGCAGTTCTTTGTACATGGTGTAGTAATCGGTGAATAGAAATTTTATCATGAAGGTCCTCTGTGCAATCTTAAGAAAACATATTGTTTAAGCTATGAATATTCAACAGTCCATAAAATATCATAGCTAAAGGTTATTCTAGTATCTCTCAATTATGGATACTTCCAGGAAAGGTAGCTCACAATGAAGAAAAGAAAGCTAAAATTATCAATTAATTCTCCATTATTATTATTATTATTATTACTACTACTACTACTGCTATTGCTATTATATTATAAAATTATATGTTATAATATTTTAACTTTATTGTTGTAAGTTATGTATTGTTATTATTATGTATTTTGTGTATTACATATATCATGTTTCCTTGGCTATTTCATTCCTATGATCTCAAAATATTTTCAAAAATTAAAAGAATGTACTGCATCAGAAAAGAGACTTAGTTGAGAATAAAATCTACAGCAGATGTTGCAAACTCAGTTTAAGCCAACAGAAAATCCCTAGGTAGCAATTACTGCATAGTAGTATTTTTGAATAATAGGAAAATATATTTCACAAGACACAACGAAGGGAAAGCTACAGACAAATAAAAGTGCTAAAATACAAGGTAGTCATTTTTCTGCAAAGTGGCATTCCAAAAAAGGCACGTTCAGGGTCCAGGGATTGAAGCTCTACATATAAAACAGGTCAGAGCACTTCTAATAAACTCCTTTTTGCCACTAAGTATTATTTTGTTGGAGGTCTGTGTTCAGTGGTGTCCTCCAGGGATAAGTACTGGGTCCAGTACTGTTCAATTTGTTCATCAATGATTTGGATCAGGACAGAGAGTGCACCCTGAGCAAGTCTGCAGATGATACCAACCTTGCTGGAGTGGCCAACACTTCAGAGGGCTGTGCTGCCATTCAAAGGGACGTGGACAGGTTGAGAGAGCTGAGCAGAGACAGACCTCATGAAGTTCAACAAGGAACTCCTGGGGAAGGATAACCCCAGACACCAGTACAGATTATGGAAAGAACCTCCACAGAGAGGGACCTGAAAGTCCTGGTTGTTGAAAAGTTAACCATGGGCCAGCAGTGTGCCCTCGTGGCCAAGAAGGCCAATGGGTTCCTGGCCTGCATCAGGAGGAATGTTGTCAGCAGGTTTAGGGAGGGGATCTTGCCCATCAGCTTTGGTGAGGCGCATGTGGAATATTGTGTGCGGTTCTGGGCTCCCCAGTATAATAGGGATGTGAGCTTCTAGAGAGGGTCCAGCAGAGAGCAACAAAGATGATTAAGGGACAGGAGCACCTATCTTATAAAGAAAGACTAAGCGAGTTGGGCCTGTTTAACCTGGAGAAGAGAAGGCTGAGAGGGGATCTGATCAATATGTATAAGTACCTAGGGTGAGAATGTAGGCAGGATAGGGCCAAGCTCTTCTCAGTGGTGGCCAACAATAAGACAAGGAGCAATGCGTCCAAGTTAAAACACAGGAACTTGCATCTCCATGTGAGGAAGACCTTCTTCACAGTGAGGGTGACAGAGCCCTGGAACAGGCTGCCCAGGGAGGTTGTAGAGTCTCCTTCTCTGGAGTTCTTCAAAACTGGCATGGATGTGACTTTGTTTTAGGTGTCCCTACTGGAGTAGGGGGGGTTGGACTAGATGACCTCTAGAGGTCACTTCCAACCTCAACCACTCTGTGATCCTATGAAAATCCAATTCTTTCCCAGGAACAATTTCAGCTGAAGCTCACTGGGAAAGTTTCAGAGGAGAATATTCAAATGAGAATACAAGCACAAGGCCATAGAATCACAGAATCATAGAATCATAGAATGCTTAAGGTTGGAAGGGACTTCAGAGGTCATCTAGTCCAACTCCCCTGCATACACAGGGTCATCTAGAGCATGTGGCCCAGGGGTGCATCCAAGTGGGTTTTAAAGATCTCCAGAGAAGGAGATGCCACAACCTCTCTGGGCAGCCTGTTCCAGGGCGCTGTCACCCTCACTATCAAGAAATGTTTCCTTAAGTTCCTGTGGAACTTTCGGTGCCTCAGCTTGTGGCCATTTCCTCTAGTCCTATCGCTGGCCACCACTGAAAAGAGGCCAGCCCACTCCTCCTCACTGCCTCCCTTGAGGTATTTATAGACACTGATCAGGTGCCCCCTCAGCCTTCTCTTCTCCAGGCTGAACAGGCCCAGCTCTCTCAGCCTTTGCTCATAGGGCAGATGTTCCAGGCCCCTGATCATCCTGGTAGCCCTGCGCTGGACTCTCTCCAGCAGCTCCACATCCCTCTTGTACTGGGGAGCCCACAACTGCACATAGTACTCCAGATGTGGCCTCACCAGGGCTGTGTAGAGGTGGACAATCACCTCGGCCTGCTGGAGACACTCTTCTTAATGCACCCCAGGATCCTGTTGGCCTTCTTGGCCACCAGGGCAGACTGCTGCCTCATGGTCATCTTGTCATCCACCATGATGCCAAGGTCCCTCTCTGCAGGGCTGCTCTCCAGCAGGTCAGTCCCCAGCCTGTACTGGTGTCTGAGGTTATTCCTCCCGTCCTGCCCTTGTTGAACTTCATGAGGTTTCTCACCGCCCAGTTGTCCAGTCTTTCCAGGTCCCTCTGGATGGCAGCACAGCCCTCAGGGCTATCAGCTATTCCTCCCAGTTTGGTATCATCAGCAAACCTGCTGAGGGAGCTCTCCGTCCCTTCATCCCATTCGTTATGGGATTCGTTAATGAATAAGTTGAACAGGACTGGACAGAGGACTGACCCCTGGGAAACACTGCTAACTACAAGCCTCCAACTGGACTCCGCACCACTGACTACCATTCTCTGAGTCCTGCCATCGAGCCGATTCCTAATCCACCTCCCTGTCCACACATCTATCCCACACTTCTGAACCTTTCTCAGGAGAATGTAGTGAGGGATGGTGTCAAAAGCCTTGCTGAAGTCCAGATAGACCACATCCACCGCTCTGCCCTCATCTATCCAGCCAGTCACTCCATCATAGAAGGCGATCAGATTAGTCAAGCAGGATTTCCGCTTGGTGAATCCATGCTGGCTACTCCTGAGCACCTTCTTCTCCTCCATGTGTCAGGAGACAGTAGCCAGGATGAGCTGTTTCATCACTTTCCCGGGGATGGAGGTGCGGCTCACCGGCCTGTAGCTGCTCGGGTCCTCCTGCTTGCCCTTTTTTGAAGAACGGAGTGACATTGGCTTTCTTCCAGTCGTCTGGAACCTCCACTGTTCTCCAGGACCTTTTGAAGATGATGGCAAGCAGCATAGGTATGACATCCGTCAGTTCCCGCAACAATCTGGGGTGCGTCTCATCAGGGCCCATGGATTTGTGGGTGTCAAGTTTCCTTAGGTGTTCTCTGACCCACTCTTCCTCTACCCAGGGCAAGCCTTCCTCTCTCACTCTCTCTTCTTGTGTCCCTAGGGCCTGGGATTCCAAAGGGCTGCCCTGACAAACACAGAAGCAAAGGCGGCATTCAGCAACTCTGCTCTGTCTGTGTTTTTTTGTAACCAGGGCACCCACCCCATTGACTAGCAGATCCAAGTTTTCCCTGACCTTCCCTCTGTTGTTAATATATTTGAAGAAGTTCTTCTTGTTATTTTGAACATCCCTTGTCAGATTTAATTCCAAATGTGCCTTGGCTTTCCTTGTAGCATCCATGCATTGCCTGTCAAGGTTCCTATATTCCTCCCAAGGGACCTGTCCTTTCTTCCACATTCTGTATACTGCCTTCTGCTGTTGGGGAGTTCTGCCAGGAGCTCCCTGCTTATCCACGCGGGTTTCCTGCCCCCTCTGCCTGACTTCTTATGCACAGGGATGCACTATTGCTGGGCATGAAGGAAATGCCACTTGAAAACTAACCAGCTCTTCTGGAGCCCTAGCCCATGGGATCTTTCCCAGCAGGTCTCTGAAGAGGCTAAAGTTGGCCTTCCTGAAGCCCAGGGTGGCAAGGCTACTTACTGCCCTGCCTCCTCCTCGTTGGATCCTGAATTCCACCAGCTCGTGATCACTGTGGCCAAGGCTGCCCCCCACCTTCACATCTTCAACAAGGCCCTCTCTGTTTGTTAGTAGGAGGTCCAGTAGCCCACCTCTCCTCGTTGGCTCCTCCACAACCTGACGCACTGTAGGAACTTCCAGGACCGTTTGTGCCTTGCTGTGCTGTCTTTCCAGCTGATGTCAGGGTAGTTAAAGTCCCCCATGAGAACCAGGGCCTGCGACCGTGAGGCAACTTGCTGTGTGTATAAGGCCTTGTCAACCTCCTCCTCCTGGTCAGGTGGCCTGTAGCAGACACCCACCACAGTGTCTCCCACGTTGGCCTGCCCTTTAACCCTTACCCACAAGCTCTCCACCCGCTCATCATCCACTCCGAGGCTGAGCTCCATGCATTCCAGTTGCTCTTTCACATAGAGAGCAACTCCACCACCTCGCCTTCCCAGTCTGTCCTTCCTAAAGAGCACATAGCCCTCCATGACAGCACTCCAGTTGTTTGAGCTATCCCACCATGTTTCTGTGATTCCTGTGAGACTGTGATGGGGTCCATTTTCCATGTTGTGACATTTCCCCACTTCCTCCCCTTGTTTTCTCTCCTTAGACTAGGAGAGTCCCCATGATACCGCAGATGGTTCTTGTTGCAGGATGAGAGGATTTTTCCAGAGAGGATTTTTCCCTTGTATTCCCCAGCTGAAGAACCTCTCTTGGCTGTTGCTGGATGCTTAAACCTGCAGCTTTATGGTTGGTCTCAAAAGGCTCCAAATCTCTGAAGGTCTTCCTGGCTTTTTTATTTCTTTTCTCATCAACACATCAGCTGATACCCAGAGCTCTGGCCCAAGGAGTTGAAACAATGGCATTTTCTGTAGTTCATTGAAATTACTTCACATTTTTAATTGAGTAGGGGCTAATTGCACTATCTAATAACTGTAATAATTCTTAGCACTTTCATAGGGCTTCTCATCTTCAAAGCGTATCACTAACATTAACTAATTAATTTTCTGGCTTTCTTCTCAGACATGGAATGTGTCAATGCAAGCTGTGATCATGCAGACCACCTAAGTAATTATAATTTTCTTTGTATTGAAGATTATTTCAAAGATTATTTTTGTTATTTTAGGTGTAGCCTTGCAAATGCTAATTTAATCAGATAAGAGCTAAAGTGAAAATGATTAAACGATAGAATTTCTGTTGTAAAAACTTCAAGAGCAGCATGCTAGTAATCCTTATTGAAAAACAATCTCTTTCATCTAAAACTTGACTATTAAGTACTGAAAAATAATGTTAAAGGACTGATTTTGATAGAGTCCAGGCATAGACAGAAAATGAGAGAGTCTAACTTTTATACTATCAGAACATGATTAAATTAAATATTCAGAGTTGTACTGGGGCTTTTTTCAGATCCAAACAGTCTCTTCAGGACATTTTAGGCAGTGTTTTTCAGTACAGCATTAAGTAGAAATGAATACTTTTTTTTTTCCTTTTAATCTAAAAGGAGAAATACAAAGATTACACAATAAATAATTTGCTGAAGATGCATAATGCATGAGACACTGCTCTACTGACCACCACACTGTCAGTTACTGACTGCCTCATCACTATGATTCTAGTGATTATGTCTTGTTACTTAAGGAACAGCAAATGGTTAAATGGACTAGCAGAATTAAGCTTTATTTTTTTTTCTCCCACTCTAAGGTAATAATTAAATAACAAAAGACATTCAATATGAGCAATAGTTCAGGTTACTTAAGTATCTTCAGTCTCTTCTTCCCAGAGATGAGCAGGATGAGGTGAGTCTCATCATTATTTGTCTTTTCAAGGGCAAAGCTGTGATAGACAGGGCTTAATGTGTATCTTGGTAGAATTGGATTTGATCCTCAGGGCTGGGCCAGAGGGCTGCTTTGTTAGATTTGTTAGATTTACTCTCTCCCCTGCACTCTCTCTCTACCACAAACAAAATTACCTCTTGGAGGCCTGCATCAGCCTCAGCATCCTGAGACTATCTCCTTTTCTTGATTTCAGTCACATCTAAATCTGTTTAAACTGTCGACATGATGATTTGTGGAGAGACAGGGATTAAGCAGAAGGGAGATTAACACAGTTGTCTATCTTCTTCAAAATAATATACCTGCTGACAGTAAGGGCATTCTTCAATTTACATAACTTAGCTCAGAAGGAAGGCTTTGCAATTGTTATTGGGTTGCTTTTTTTGCTATCAGCAGAAAAAACTCACCTGCTCCCTGCATGTTTAAAACCTTGACAATTCATTTCTTCAATTGCTATAAGATTGAGAACCATAACCTCTACTTTCTTAAATGGAAAGAGTTTCTTTGTATTTGAGTAATATGCATTCAAATAAATTATTTGAGAAATGCGCATTAAATTCTCTGCATATCAGATGAACTTCCATTGCCTCAAAGAAAACATTTACATGCTGGTATTTTTTGGGGCAGAATTGAAACTCTGTGAACACTTGTTTTGAAATTGTTATCTGTTTTATCTGTTTTTTTTTTTTTTTTTTTCCTTTCTATTTATTTGAAGGAAAAACAGACTATTCTTCCAATTGTCTAGGAAAACATGAAATATTCTCCTCTAATACTTAGGTAATTCTTAATGGCACTAACAAGGATTGCTTGGGTGGTGTTTTGTACTTGGCCCCACTCTGCTGCTGAACCAAGGCCTGAAGAAGAACAAGAAATCATCTAAATAATAGGGTTGAAAATATCTCCTTTTTTCCTGCATATTCTTTATTTTATCTTTGTTGTTGCAAAGAATAAAGGCCAGTGACTTTTATTCTGCACATACAGGGCTTTTTAAAAGGAATATTGATTCCAGAACTGTATTATGTGGCAGCACTATACAAGCTAAAGAAAAGCACAAACTTTGTCACAAGCAAATTATTAAAAGTACTGTTATGGTGACATATACCAGAAGAGCCTAACATGTGGTTAAAAAAAAATACCCTGAGAAAAAGACAGAAGTTTCCTATGTGTGGGGTTTCTCCTTTTGATACTTTATATTTTTATGGGAAATTTCCCATAAAGGCTTTGTCATTATTTCTGGATAACCTTGCACTTGCAAAAACATTTGTTACACCAGGAGCAAGAGAGTTTTTCTATTACAGAGGTTCAGGTTGCAACTCAACATTTTGCAGAGGGTTGAAGGCAGCAGTTTCTGGCTTGTTTCCTCTATGTCTGACAATCTGACATACATGTCTCACTGAAATGATAGGTATATTTTTTGAAGTGCTGTAAGTTTTTTTTTTAAGTGCTTTTAACAACTAAAAATGATACAAAAATAAGAGCCAATCCATTTCTTAAACTATTTCTTGAATTGAATCATAAATCTGCTTCTGAGATCTGGATAAATCTCATTTTTTTTCCTTTTTTTTTTTCTTTTTAATGGCATTAAACTTAATATTTATCTTTGCATTTCCTCAGCCATATTTAGATGCAATGCCTTTAAAGAGAATTACCAGTTAATTACTAAGCAGATAAAAATAATTTGGATTTTTCATCAATAACTTTTGGATAAACATGCAAATTTTGGGGCTCTTATCAGACTCTAACTAGGTCTTTTAAATTTAGATATCTTAGAATTTCTATTTAGAAATTTAGAATTTCTGTTTAGAAATTCTAAGAGAGACTGCTTTTTCTTTCTCTGTGTTAAAGCAGCATTTTTAAAAAGCTCTTCTGAGTTAACTTTGTTGATAATACTTGGTAATATCAACATTTCTCTAAGAGAATGAGAATGCAGGCTTGATCCTTGGATACCTTCATATACAAGGCATTGTCCCGGGAGGACAGTGTATCAGGAATGTAAGAAGAAGAGGCCAACGCTATCAGTGACACATGCTCTTATTCAGTAATCTCATACCCCAAAACCACCTGGAGCTTCTGCAAACCTTTCTACAATGTCACTGGTCATAGGATCATATCTATATTATTTATTTTATAGTATATATATATATATATTTTTTTCCCTGCATCAATTAATGCTTGGTTGCAACAGATGGTTGAAAAGGATTCAAATGCAAAAAGAGAGGCTGTGTGTTACACAGGCTTAGGACAGATAGCACAGAGACAGATAACTTCACAAGAAGAGACACAGAATGATTAACAGAGATAGAATACTTGACTGTCTCCTTGAGGAAATAGATCTGTTGGCAGCTATATGCTTTCTCACACCTTCTACCTACAGTAACTGTAGTCATTTCTGTAGGTCAGATCTTATTTTTAACTAATTACATTGCTGAATTGCTGAGTTGGGTGTTTTTATGGAGGGCAATCTTAATTTTAATCTTAAAATCCTAAAAGGCTTCCTTCTAACTAAATAAACCAGTAAGAGAGAATAGGGCACCTCTATAAATTATCTTGACATTCCACTGATGGGAAAAAATTATCTGAAAATTACCTTACATTGCGACAGACAGAAGTACCAGAAATGCCAAAGGGATGCTGAGAAAGGCTGCTGAACTTTCCCTGTCTAGTTTAACCCATTAGTACATTTACTTTCACTGTTAGGCTTTATAGAAATAATTGCAAACAAGCTCCTGACAGAAAAGAAGTGATCATTCCTTTCTACTATGTGAAATGCTGTCAGCTTTTGCCACCAAACTTACTGCCTGGAAGGAATTCATATCATTTGCTTTCTGAAGCACTTGTTCTGGTGTGTGCAAATTTAGAAATATTTGGAATTATGTTTACGTCTGCAATACCAAATCCTAAAATGGAAACAGAAAAACATTTCCTTCTAAACTCATTCCTCAAATTAAACTTCTCACAATGCTCTTTCTGTAAGTAAAAAATTGCATGAATGCTGAGCATGAAGAAGCATTGATATTAAAAACCAAACCATTCACCTTACTGTGACTTCCTTTCAGTGGGTTAAATTTGATAAACAGTTTATATTTTCACATCATTTTAAGCTGCTGCTGAATGAATATATTTGCTGTTATTTTTTCAGCTCATCAGTAAATCTAGTACAAAATCCATCAGTAGACCAGTAGGATTTATATTATTGCAACAGATAGAGATTATTACTGATGCCCAGAAGACTGATTTTCTGTTGATTTGATTAGGAGAATAGCTGTGCAAAGCTGCATTTTAATACATAAGAACAGCGTAGTGCAGTAGGAGTGCAAAGGATGGAATTTCATGTTGGATCTGACAGACCTCAGACCAGGTGTTGCTCTATCTTGCTGCATCTATTATACAATTCATAAAAATTCTTTAATCAGCCTTTCCATGTCTGCTAAGAAATGGGCTTTCCATATTAACCAGGGAAATGTCAATTCAAGGCTACAGGGGCTGGTGCTAATAAGGTTAATGAATAGCTGGACTGGAAAGCAACAGATGGGCCTAGCAGAGCGAGAGCCTTAATGGCATTTATAATGCCTAGGGTTAACTGTACTTTATCTTCATTTTTTTCTCATTTAAAATATTCCAAAGGAATAATGAAATAAGTTTAAATTTTCCCTACAGGGAGATGAAATTTTATGCAGCACTCTTTACTGAATGTCAATGTATTTGGGTATAAACAGGGAATTGCTGCACTGTGCTCAAATTGTAGGTGTTGTTTATCTATATCAACATTTGTTGAAGAATTTTTCCTTTGGACTGTTTAAAATAGTGCAATGTTTCTATCAAAAGCTACTGCAGAATTCTCCTTGCTGCAAATACACTAACACAAAAGGTAAATCTCTGGTTGCAAATTGCATCTGGATACATGTCTATTCAGACATGCTAATCTTAAAGAGAAGTAATGTAAAGTTAGCATTTGAATGACCCGCACTGTGGTCTCCCCAAAGATGACCAAATTCAGGTTCGTTATAATAGAACTTTTCTTATGTTAGAACATGGTAGAAAGGACAAAAATATATGGTAGATGTCAAGAATATTTTCAATATGTAACAGAAAATATGTCTGATTAAAATGTATTTTGAGAGTTTAATAATATTGTCTTTGACCTTTCTCTCCTTCGTCTAAAATACAATACTCTCCCCCTGGTCAGAAGAAACTGCACAAGTAGTTTCTGCTTCTGTTCTGAACACAGGTTTGTAGTGATGTTAAGCTAATGTTAATGTCTACAATTGCCTGAATTTAGAATATGTGAGCCAAGCCTTAATATCAATTAAAATAGTGTAATAACATTTTGAGGGACATTTTAAGATTTGTTCTAACAAATTTAACTTTCTGACTTGTAGATGGTAATGAGAAAAAAAAACTACTCTCATTTCTCTTATCTATCAAAAACTGTTCAAAATAAACATATGGATCCAAATTAGCTCTACACAATTCAGTTTCATATTTTGGGAATGCATGGCAACAGCTAAGACTAGATTTTAGTTTGAGGTTTTATGATAGATGGTAAGAATTTTTTAAAGTGCTCAACTGTGAGCTGATGTTGCCAAATTTGCTACATCAGAAGCTTTCAAATTATCCCCTTTCTGCTGCTTTATGGCTCCCATAAGTCAGGGATAAAACTCCCATTGACTTTAATAGGGGCAGAGATAGGCCAGTACTGTGGGCTTTTGAAAATCACTCTTTATATGCATTTTTAAGATGCTATTTGATTATTCGTAATGCAGACTATTGATTAAACTGTGAATCTGTGTAGCCCACTTATTCAAAGTATCAGGCAAAATTAATCTTGCTGAAGAGTAGATTAGGTGTCTAAGTCAAAGTTAGCCAGTTTATTATTCAGACAGATCTTTCTACTGAGGTTGCCCAATTACTTAATAGCTATTCACAGAATTAATTTCTCCTCTCATTGTGAAAGATGTTATTTCTGTTTAAATACTTCTTTACATTTTGAGTTGTGGGCGTCTGCGTTATCATAATGTCATTTAAACATGTATGAGATTGGTCATAAATTTTAGATGTTGGCTTAATTTGAGAATAACTTTAGATATTTTGCTGATGAATACAATATTTTGCATACAGTCTAGAGTGTTTAGACACCAGTGACCTGGAAGAAAGATTCATCCATCTCTTAATAATTTACTAATTGTTCTACTGTATCTATAAAGTTGGCAAAAGGAAGAAAAATATTACTGAATAATTTATGCAATGAATTTCACATAACTTGTCAAATAGTGTTTAATTTGATTTGCTCACTGGGATCCAGTTATAGGTCTTTTTAGACTAGCTATGGACTGGAATAAAGCTCATCACATAAATTAAAGACCAGAAACATCTACTGTTTGGCCCCACTCCATCACAGAACTACCCACATCTGCATATCTGTCTGTTATAGCTCAGTAATGCTTACTGAGCTCAGTAATGCATATTTAGCTGGGTATACAACCGTTCTTATGTGGTAGTGAACAGAGTTAACTGCAGAGATGATTTTACTGTCCTGTAACTGTATGTTTACTAGTGTACATTCACAAGCAGACAGCCTGATATTCTAAGTTGAAATGAAGTGATTCTTCTTGACTGCTGAAAAGTAGTCCTGTGCTGTTTCTCAGTGTATTTTGAGAAGAAACAATATTGTTTATTAAAATGCACAGGTGGCATCTTACTTCTCCTACCTGAGTCTATTGGGAGTATTGCCTATCCTCTGAATTACCTGCAATTATGATAAATGTCTTCTTGTTTAGATTATGTTACATTGCTGCAGTGTAGTATTCAGTTAAGGAAAAGAAACCAAAATTCTTGTACAGATTAAATTGAAAATTAAATAAGTCATAGGTGCCTCCTGTTTTTGAAATCCTAATCACGTTCCAATATATCTGCTGAATTTAGCTTCAGGACAAGAGGAGACATACGTTTTGGTAACTTTTCAGAAATTAGATTTAAACAAATATTTTGTTTATGTTACAAATTTTATTTTGACTTCTATATGGTCCAGTACCCTCTGCCACTAGATCACAAGTTTTAGAGAGGATTTCAAACTTTTAACTCTGAATGACCAGTTGGCAATCAGCTGATATCACTAGAACAAGAAAAGGTAACCCATTTGGTGAAAAACTGATCCCTAAGAAATAGAAGTAGCAGCTTTTAAAAGCAAATCCAATCTGCTTTTTCTTTTTACTTTCTGATAGAACAGAGAAGCGTATCTTTATCACTGTACTATGTGTAAAATACATTTGCACCTTTCTGGTTAGCTAGAGCTTTGTGTGCAAGATTTAGTATACAAATGATGATATGATATGACTTTTTTAGGTACACTTTCAGTAGTTTAAACCTTGCAAGTGGTTAGTACTAGAGAATGATGCATATATTTGTATTGCCATAAGGACAAAGATAACTTTAATGAAATCTGATAGATGGCACTGTTGGATTGTTGATAAACCAACTTCAGAGAGTTGTTCCTAAGTTACTAGAATTCAGAAGGCTATTATCACTTCTTAAAGAACTTTGCTTTAGATAACCTGATAGAAACACACTTATTTTAAGCTGTGTTCTTTCAGTAGGGCAAGTCAATGTGGTCTGACTGTTGGGATGGATTATGCTCCTTTTTTATTTGCTCCAGAGAGCCTCTACGCCCCAGTAAGGTTAATTAGGTACTTAACAAGTGTGGGTGTTCATTGGCTCACATTACAGGTTTTCTGGTTAGAGTAGATTTTTGAAATGGGAAAGAATTATGATATTTTATTCCTTTTTAAGCTAGTCTGTTCCTCATTCCATTCCAAATTTCTTTCATATTCCATTGATATTTTTCCCTGAGAGCCAAAGATTGATGACAGCCTCCTTTGGGATTGTCTGTACTTACAGGTTGAATTGACTATGATGAGGTGATTAAATGCTAATCTAGCTGATGAATTAAATTCAGATCAGACAAATCCAGAAGAATTGTTTGAACTAGCCCAGGTAAATCCATTGGATTTTGTCAGGATTTTTCATTTTTGGGGGGGAGTTTTGTCAAGAAAACAAACAAAAAAATGCTTCTACAAATACTTTAACAAGAAGAGGAGAGCCAAGAAAAATCTCTCTTGTTGTATTGGAGACAACAAGGAATATTGTCACCAAGGATGAGGATAAGGCTGAAGTACTTAATGCTTTCTTTACCTTACTCTTTAACACTCAGATCAAGGCCTCCAGAGCTGGAAGACACCTATAGAGTGCAGAATAAACCCCCTATAATCCAAGAGGAAGCAGTCAGTGACCTGTTAGTCCACTTGGACATCCACAAATCTATGGGGCCAGATGGGATCCACCCAGGGGTTCTGTATAAGTTGATGGAAGTGTTCACAAAGTCACTCTTCTTATAATATAAGCAAATATTATATATATAAGCAAATGCTTATAATATAAGCAAAGCTGCTAATCTATCAGCAGTCCTGGGCAGCAGAGCTCTCACAAATGACTGATCCATGTGATGCGCATTTACAAAAAGGATCAGATGGAAAATCCAGGGAACTACAGGCTTGTCAGCCTGACCTCAATATCAGGGAAAGTTATAGAGCAGATCATCTTGAGGGCCATATCACATTGTATGTGCAACAACTACAGTATCGGGCCCAGGCAATATACGTTCATGAAAGGCAGGCCCTGCCAATCTGATCTTCTATGACCAGGTGACTCACCTAGTGGACAAGTGAAAGGTTATGGACATTGTCTACTTAGACTTCAGTAGGGCCTTTGACACAGTCTCCCACTGCCTTCTCCTGGAGAAGCTGGCAGCTCTTGGCTTACAGGTGTACTCTTTGCTGGCTGAAGAACTGGCTGGATGTCTGGCCCCAGAGAGTGGTGGTGAATGGCGTTAAATTCAGCTGGCGACCAGTCAAAAGCAGTGTTCCCTACGGGTCAGTGTTGGGGCTGGTCCTCTTTAATATCTTTATCCATGATCTGGGTGAGGGAGTGAGTGCACCCTCAGTGAATTTTCAGATGACACCAGGATAGGAGGAAGAGTTGATCTGCTTGAGGTTAGGATAGCTCTGCAGAGACATCTGGGTGGGTTGGAATGATGGGCAGAGAGCAACTGTACGAGATTCAATAAGACCAAGTGCTGGCTTGTCCCCTTTGGTCACAACAACCCCATGCAATGTTACAGTCTTGGGGCAGAGTGACTGGAGAGCTGCACAGTGGAAAGGATCTGGGAATGCTGGTTGACAGCTGACTGACCATGTGCCAGGAGTATGTCAAAGCAAGCAGCTGGCCAAGAAGGCGAACGGCCTGCTGGCTTGTATCAGGAATAGATAACTAGCAGGATGAGGGAAGT
This sequence comes from Nothoprocta perdicaria, assembly GCF_003342845.1. Classification (NCBI taxonomy): domain Eukaryota; kingdom Metazoa; phylum Chordata; class Aves; order Tinamiformes; family Tinamidae; genus Nothoprocta; species Nothoprocta perdicaria. The sequence goes on from NW_020454305.1 coordinate 2,232,115, forward strand.
GATCATCCCTCCCATACTTGGGACTGGTGAGGCCATACCTTGAATACTGTGTTCATTTGGGCACCTCCCTACAAGAAGGAAATTGAGGTGCTGGAACATGTCCAAAGATGGGCAATGAAGCTGGTGAAGGGGCTGGAGCAGAGATCTTATGAGGAGCAGCTGTGGGAGGTAAGATTATTTGGTCTGGAGAAGAGGAGACTGAGGGGAGACCTTATTGCTCTCTACAGCTACCTGAAAGGAGATTGTAATGAGGTGAGGATTGATCCCTTCTCCAAAATAACTACTGATAGAACAAAAGGAAATGCCCTCAAGTTGCAGCAGGGGAGGGTCAGGTTAGACATTAGGAAGAATTTCTACATGGAAAGAATACTCGAGCATTGGAACAGGCTGCCCAGAGAAGTGGTGGAGTTACTGTCCCTGGCAGTGTTCAAGAAATGTATAGATGAGTCACTTAAGGATATGCTTTAGCAGGTGTAATGTTGCAGAGTTTATGATTGGACTCGATGATCTAGAAGGTCTTTTCCAATCATAATGATTCAATGATTTTATGATGAAAACTTAAAACAGCTCTTGCAGGAATGTTAGAATGAGAATATTCTTCATATATTTTCAGACATGCGACTTGAAGTATAAACAAATAAATGATGCCGAACAATGAGCAGCTAACAGTTTAGCAATCCTTCAATATATAACTTCTTTTCTGAATAGAGGGTTCAAGGAAGAGTTATTTTATGTACAAATAGGATTCTACTATACAAAATCTGCATACCATGTATGATTTCTTGATTGTTAAGAAGAAAAGCAAAGCTAGATAGAGACTAGTTGAACAACTGTTTTGCACTATTAATGCTGTCTGTCCATTCTCCAGTGGAAGATACTTTGTAAACAGCTAAATGGATAGCCTTATTAAATAATTTCTCTCTTTTTTTTGTGTGTGTGTTTTACAATCAATTATAATTCTAAAGTAACTTACGCAATTTCTAAGCATAGTGAGTGTATCTAAAATCTCTACCTGTACTCACTGACTTAGAAGAGTTCAGCAACTCTTTGGAGGAATTAGCAGATTTAACAAGGTTGGATGCTTTATTGCTGTAATTATGTAGTTTGAAATGTATCAAACGCCACTAGAACTCCCTATTTTGGTTATGGGAAAATAACCTGGTAAAGATTTCAGTGATCTTCCCTATTTCTGGGAAAAACGGAGAGAATGACACAAAGCTGACACAAAGTATTCTTGCAAATTTCCTCTTGGGATGATTTTCTCCTGTTCCTTCCTTCAAAAGGGGAATGGTTTGCCCTGCTGTGTAAGAATATCAGTGCCATCTCCAAGTACTCTGAATTCTGAAACCTGGCCAGAAGCATTGTTGTGATGATCCTTTACCTCCACATTTTCTTGTGTACCAAGCCTCTTCTGCTCCCTGCCAGAAGAGTGCCAGGAGAAATTTTGCTGCTTTGTGATGGCAGCTATATGCAAGGGCTCAGATCTCAAATAGTTTTAGAAAGAGATTAAAGTATAAATGGGAAGAAAATGTTACTATTTTCCTCTGAGATAGGTAATGAGAGTGTGCAAGTTTTCTTTTGCTTCAAGGCTATCCATGGCTTGTCCAATTGATTTTTCATCCCATGTCCATTCTTGGATGTTTGCTGTTCTTTGCATGGGAGCTGGAGGATAAGGATATATGCAAGGTGGTCATATTGAGCTTATCGTTGTGAGCTTTTTCTATATCTGATCTCTATACACGGTTATATCGAGCTCTTTGGGAATGAACTAAGTGTCATTTACTTTAATAGATAATTCACATCTAAAAAGTGCTAGTCAAGCACAGGATTAAGTCATGAGAAGAGCATATATTTAGATTTTAGCAGTGTACAATTTTTTTTGTACTGAATCAAGTCTCACTGAGAAGTAAGCTTTTTTTCATCTTGAAGTATTTGTGCAAAAATAGAACATGCCTATTATTCATATTTTACCAGCCTTTGTAATTTGATGGTCACACAAATCTTGTATTCTTAGGCTGTCCTAAGAAAATTCCAATAGAATACTCTAATAGCACCATTTGGTATACAAAAATCAGTTTATAATAGATGGTTTTAATTTTTCATGAGTCCTTAGTGAATCTTTAATTAATTTTAATGCTGATGAATTTTACTCCTTTGTTTCATGATACAGTTTTTACTTGACAATTGAGCTAGAATTGATAGTCTGAAAGGAAGGAATAGTGAAAGCTGAGAAGCTGACTGGATGAAATCAAGATGGGCTGAAAATACTGCTTTTCTTCCAAATGAGTAGATGTTGAGCTACACATATCAGAATAGGCACTCACTATTTAAAAGAATTTATAACTTTACAACCAGTTGTGTATCAACTCTATATTGTTGAAATACGTAGGCATATGCAGATCTTCTAATTGCAATTGTAAATCTGTTTCATTAAGAGTTGTCATATTTAGCTTTGTTGGGTAACACCAGCTCTGCATATGTTATTACTGATTAAAATAAAAAAAAAGAAATAGTAAAAAAAGAGCCTGCAGTTGTAGCTTGCTGCTTTTTCTTTTCTGCATGTTCACAGAAACAACTCCGCATGTTCACAGAAATCTTAGTTTCTTGCAGGTTGCTTTTATTGATATAATTTCCTTTTAGTGACCATAAATGTGCTATAAAATTTAAAACAATAGTCAGATATTGTGTATTTACAATCACATGTGCCTCATTTTTTTTTTTAGTTTTAGATTTCATCATTATTTAATTTAAAGGCACACATTATGGCATCAGCAAAAACAGACAGAAACTTATTCACAGCAATAGACATAATCCTTCAGTTACCCAAGCAACATACACTCTGCTATTTTCCCCTTTAAACAAAATATAACTGCGGAGTCTGAAAATGTGTGAACCATTTAGCCTTTATTATTAGGTACAAACTCATGTAAGGACAAATGATTAGTACTGTGTTTGTTTAGCTAGATACTCAGTTTAACCTTGACATCTATGTGCTGCAGTTTGTTATAGTAGAATTATTTAGGCATTGATTAACAGATTTCTGCTTGTGATAAAATTATTTCAAATGCAGAAAGAGTTGAAGAGTTGAAAGTTCGAAAGTTGAATGCTATTTATTTTAAAAGGTACAGTCACTGTGATAGTATTTCACATTTTCTGTAGTGATTCAGTTATATAGTGAGGCATTTTTAGTTAAAAATATAAATAGTTAAAAGATCTGCACAAAATCCAGAGCAATAAAAACACTTTGTCATTAAAAATAGAATTTTATAGTGATTTATAGGAAAAAGACATCATATGTGACAAAATATACATTATGAGTTATTCTTTTCAAAAAAAAGTTAAGTAAACCCCATTGTAATTAAACACAGATATGGTGTTTCTCTTCAATAAATAGTTATGTTTTTCTCCAGAGTACACATTATACAGGATTTATTGTATAATATCTAAACAAAATTTAGAATAATTTTATTTGCTGACCATTAACATTTCAAACTCTTCTACTTTCTCTTTGTAAAATTTTCATGACTCTTCCAAAGAAATGTAATTGTTGTATAATCTGATATGTTCCAAATGAGAAACATACACATGACTGAATTCTACAGTTTTCTTAATTTCCACTTAAACCAAGTATTTTCTTTTTGATATAACTCTGCTGAAGTCAAGAAAATGCTCAGAGAAAGTCGATTTGCAATAGCCCAGGCTCCCATCATCTGTTAATGAAATAGCTGATCCTTGTTTTTCAGTAAAATATTCAGGTCTTAATTCTGCAGTCACATCTCTCCCTTAGGGAGACATCTTAAATAGGGCTGTTGTTGAGTAGAAACACTTCTACAACTCCTGCAAAACCTGAAAGCAAGTCACTTCTCTTCAGAAGGCTGAATGATGCCTTCACTTTTCAGCATTCAGAAAAAGAAGCCAGGTCTACCCCTTAAACACACACAAATAAAAACAAATAAAAAATACTCATGTATCTACCCATATGTTCATTATTCATTATGTACAGGTAATTGGTACTGTAAGTATAATGTAAGTAATAATATAATAGGTATTGTAAGTACTGTATGTGCTGTAATATTCATACCTTTTGTTGTGTTCTTATCTTTGACCAGACAAATTGTCAACTTGACTGTATCTTAAGAGTTAATGGTAGTCTTTCTGCTTCTGTGAGTCACAGACTTTGGTATAGAAGTCTATGACTTCATAGGTTTTCATGACTTCATAGAACAGGGTTCTATATATTTTTTAAAAAAAAGAACAGCAAGAATAGAAGTTTGCAACGAAGATCACACTAGGATTTTTCTTTTAAAAAAGAACACTTTTCCCAATCATCCCTTTTTTTTCTTCTCTCAAAATACTCTTTGAGCACATTTTTAAGAAGTGTGCCCGGATTTTTGAAACTACCACCTGTAGCACAAGTTCGGGGTTAGATGTGAAAAGAGAGTCGGGAAAGGAGTTGGGTAGTGTGGCTGTAGCAGGCAACATGAAGATGCTGTAGATTTGAACAGGCTTGAACGGGAAAATGACCAAGTTAGAGGCAAGAGTGACCAGCAGCAATGCCTAAGGAGTGTGTAGACTCATAGCTGAGTTGTGGGCAAGATGAGATGTAGGTTATCAGGGGGAGGAAGAGTTTGAAATGTTGTGGGATCATAGAATCATAGAATCATAGAATGATTAAGGTTGAAAGGGACCTCAGAGGTCATCTAGTCCAACCCCCTGCTCACACAGGGTCATCTAGAGCACGTGGCACAGGGCTGCGTCCAAACGGGTTTTAAAGATCTCCAAAGAAGGAGACTCCACAACCTCTCTGGGCAGCCTGTTCCAGTGCTCTGTCACCCTCACTGTCAAGAAGTGTTTTCTCAAGTTCCTGTGGAACTTCTGGTGCCTCAGCTTGTGGCCGTTTCCTCTAGTCCTATCGCTGGCCACCACTGAAAAGAGGCCAGCCCCCTCCTCCTCACTGCCTCCCTTGAGGTATTTATAGACACTGATCAGGTGCCCCCTCAGCCTTCTCTTCTCCAGGCTGAACAGGCCCAGCTCTCTCAGCCTTTGTTCATATGGTAGATGTTCCAGGCCCCTGATCATCCTCGTAGCCCTGCGCTGGACTCTCTCCAGCAGCTCCACATCCCTCTTGTATTGGGGAACCCAGAACTGGACACAGTACTCCAGATGTGGCCTCACCAGGGCTGAGTAGAGGGGGATGATCACTTCCCTCGACCTACTGGAGATGCTCTTCTTAATGCACCCCAGGATCCCATTGGTCTTCTTGGCCACCAGGACACACTGCTATCTCATGGTCAACTTGTCATCCACCATGACACCCAGGTCCCTCTCTGTGGGGCTTCTCTCCAGAAGGTCAACCCTTAATCTGTACTTGTGTCCAGGGTTATTCCTCCCCAAGTGCAGCACCTTGCACTTGCCCCTGTTGAACTTCATGAGGTTTCTCACTGCCCAGTCATCCAGTCTGTCCAGGTCCCTCTGGATGGCAGCACAGCCCTCAGGGCTATCAGCTACTCCACCCAGTTTGGTATCATCAGCAAACTTGCTGAGGGAGCACTCCATCCCTTCATCCAGATCATTAATGAATAAGTTGAACAGGACTGGACCGAGAACTGACCCCTGGGGGACACACTAAGTACAGGCCTCCAGCTGGACTCCGCACCATTGACAACCACTCTCTGCACCCTGCCATTGAGCCAATTCCTAATCCACCTCCCCGTCCACACATCTATCCCACACCTATGGAGCTTGCCCAGGAGGATGCTGTGAGGGACAGTGTCAAAAGCCTTGCTCAAATCCAGATAGACCACATCTACCGCTCTGCCCTCATCTATCCAGCTAGATATTCTTTCATAGAAGGTGATCAGTTTAGTCAAGCAGGATTTCCTCTTGGTGAATCCATGCTGGCTACTCCTGAGCACCTTCTTCTCCTCCATGTGTCTGGAGAGAGCAGCCAGGATGAGCTGCTCCATCACTTTCCCRGGGATGGAGGTGMGGCTCACCAGCCTGTAGTTACTCGGGTCCTCCTTCTTGCCCTTTTTGAAGACTGGAGTGGTGCTGGCTTTCTTCCAGTCCTCCGGCACCTCCCCCGTTCTCCAGGACCTTCGAAAGATGATGGCGAGCGGCTTGGCTAGGACATCTGCCAGTTCCCGCAACACTCTGGGGTGCATCCCATCTGGGCCCATGGATTTGTGGGTGTCGAGTTTCCTTAGGTGCTCTCTGACCCACTCTTCCTCTACCCAGGGCAAGCCTTCCTCTCTCYRGCTCWYTTYDTGTGTCCCTAGGGCCTGGGATTCTAGAGGGCTGCCCCTGACAAACACAGAAACAAAGGTGGCGTTCAGCAGCTCTGCTTTGTCCGTGTTTTTTGTAATCAGGGTACCCACCCCATTCACTAGTGGACCCACGTTCTCCCTGACCTTCCTTTTGTTGTTAATATATTTGAAGAAGTTTTTCTTGTTACTCTTAACATCCCTTGCCAGATTTAATTCAAAATGAGCCTTAGCTTTCCTTGTAGCATCCCTGCATTTCATGACAACGTTCCTGTATTTCTCCCAAGGGGCCTGTCCTTTCTTCCGCATTCTATATATTGCTTTTTTCTGCTGGAGTTTTGTCAGGAGCTCTCTGCTCATCCACGCAGGTCTCCTGCCCCCTCTGCCTGACTTCTTACGCACAGGGATGCACTGCTGTATGGGCATGGAGGAAATGCCGCTTGAAAACTAACCAGCTCTCCTGGGCCCCTCTTCTTCTTCCTTGGTTGGGAAGATTTTATTTCTTTTATCTGCATACTTTTAATCTGGAGCCTGTTTAGTAGGTAAAGATATGATTTAGGATTGGAAGTTTATCTGCTTCCCTGAAAGGAGATACCTTTCCTCCCTCACTCTCCTGCATTCCCACACATACAAGTGCTTGGCACTGCTGGGCTTGTAGCCTTGTTATTTCTTTTGCTAGAAGAACTGTGACATCTTTAGTTAGTATGTCATAATAATTCAGCAACTGAAAAAGTTTACACTAGAACGCAAAAACAAAATCACAACCCTGAGCAGGTTATCTAAAGTTCTGAAGCACTTGACTTGTCAACAAAATTTCTAGTCTTCCTAAGGGAAAAATATAATTCTCCTAAAGGAAAATGTGTTTAAATAAAAGATCTGACTTCAATGTTTTTGAAAATTGCTAAAGTAAAGGTGATGAGAAGAAGCTGTAATAGCTATCAGTAGACTAAGCTATACTAAAGACCCTGGCATGTGTAAAATAACAGCAGACACTGAAAAAGTGGTGGCAAAGCTGACAGATACATGTTGAAGGTAATTTGTTGATTATCCTGGAAAGATGAGAAAACCCCTGCTGCTTTTTAAAGTCAACTATGTATAAGCATTACAGGAAAAATATTAAAATCTCTCCCCTTCTGCCTGCATTTCTTTAATTTTATGTTGTGCAACCCCATCATTTTCACATCAGAAGCTCACATACATGTTTTTTATACAGAACAAAACAGATCAAGGTGGCTTGCATTTACTGTTCTGAGAAAAGTAGGCTTTTAAAATTTTCTTTCAAATTACAAAATTACAAGAGAATGAAAAAAGGCTAATGAGCTTTGTAGATGGGATTTTGATGCCCACACTCACCATCAGTCGCAGTTTTCTCTGTGAATCCCAGTACTGAAAGAAAAAGTTTTTCAGGACAGGGTGGTGTATTTCACACGTGAAAATAGATACTGATATTGAGTCAAGTTCTTTAGATGTGAAAATATTTTACTTTCTATGCTCAAAGCATTGAACATAATAATATAGAAAGATAAAACTACTTGCATCAATACAAATTGCCAATGTTTTCCTGAGCCTGGATGCTATTAGATTTTTTTAAGTGTCCTTTCTGGAAATCTGTCAGTCCAACCCCTTGGGGCTGATTTTATATTCTGATTTCATACTCCTTTTGTTTAACCTGACTGATAGTATGTTTGAGTCATGCAGTCTCTGTATCTTCTCCAATTCTAATCTGAGCTTCATAATGCCAACTACATAACGGTTCAGAGTTTTATGGGCAGCGGGATGCCTTCTGCTGTGTTTGAGAAAGAACACGTTTTGTGGATGTGCCTGTTTGTGCTATCAAGTGTCAGTCGTTTATAACTCTTTTTCTCAAAGACATTGTGAAAGTTTGTGAGCAAACTGAGTCATTCAAAATGGAGCCTCAAGAGGATCACAGAATAGTTCAGTGATATCAAGGTATCTATGATTGAATTAAACCTTTCCCTTTTCATGAGAAATAAAAATTGCTATTTAAATTATGTTCTTCAAGTTTTTTCATCACAAAGGTAAATCATTTTGGATTAATGCTATTCATTACTGTTGTAAATATGGATTCCAATATGTACTTAATTTTAGCTGTTTGACAACATAAAATTTGGTCTGTAACCATAAAATCTGAAACTAGGTCATATAAAATAATGTGATAGATTATTACTTAACTGATGGATAATCTTGAATCACAGAGGTATTTGATAGCATTCTTTTCTTTTACTGTGCTAGTAATATGATGAGAGCAAGAATTCCCAAAGTGCTAAATTGCATAGAGAAGTCATGTGGAAAAATCATTTTTCATGTCAAGTTTGCCATGTTTATTATTAATCTGATACTTATAATAATATGAAGAGCTAAAGGGAAGAGAGGTGATGAAATACACTTACAGTGAATAATTCTCATGAGAAATGAAATCTGATTCTTTGTTATGGTCATAGATTAGTAAGAAAGTCTTAACACAGCTAAGTGAAGTGCGGGAACTGGGTGATGGTATCTGTTTCTGCTACCATCTATAAATGAGGAAGTTGCAGTCTTCTTGGAATAGAGCCCACAAGTTAAAAAAAAAAAAAAAGAAAAAAAAAGTTGCTGGAAAGAGAAAGAACCTTATGTCTTTCTCTACAGCATATGACCTTGTTTGGAAGCTTATTGCCATGTCTTGAAATTAGGTTCCAATATAATTTCTGTGATATAATTCAGAAACAATTGCAACTGAATTATTTTCTTAGTCAAAAGAGACCTTAGAAAATGTGCACTCTGAAATCCTTTGACCTGACTCTCTAATGAGCTGGACCTTTTATCTTTCAGTTAAATTAAATCTCAGATAAAGTGATCACGAAGGAGTTACTTTCTAGGCTAATACATTCTAGGTTTGCATTTTCCTAGTCTAGCATTTATTTTATAGCAGCACTGTTAAGGTATTGATAAGTTCAATAACATCTTCTTAGTTTAATCTATGCACTTTGAGTCACCGTCTAGAGCTTCTGCAGCCAGAAGGAATTTTGGTGTTGAAAATGTGTTCCGACCAAAGAATTGTTTTCTTTGTGATTTAATATATAATAATTTTGTTTTGTTTCAAATGGGTTCAAGTTAATTTTCTAAACCTTGCAATAGCACAAAGTTCTTAAAGTTATCTCATATTTACAAGGTGGTGACCTGTTAGGTAGATATCCTGTTAGGTTATCTAATTTTCCCTCTCTTTATATGGATATACATACTTATACATAGATAGATACTTTAAACATATGGCTAATATACTCCTGAATTTTGTGTTATGTTTTTTAGAACACTGAAATCAATGAGAGTTTTGCCATGCATTGCTTAGCATACTGATTTAAGAGCAAAGATAACAACAGTTGTTAATATTATGAAAAGGCATAATTATTCATAGTTAGACAAATTCATAAAAGATTTAATGGGCAAAAAATACTATAATCAATGAACACAGTCTTCATTAGTGTTATGTGACTAACTATAAATCTAGGATTTTTTTTCAAAATTGTCTCTAAAACATCTATGTTTTTAGTGAATTATTTTCTGAAATTATTTTCCCTGTTCCTGTGGGAACACAGTAAACATCATGCACAATGTTACACAACCCAAAGGGTAATTTCCTGGAGACCACATGAGGTTAGAGATTGTCTTATATATCATCCTACACACCACACAGGGAAACAGTTTTATTTCCTAAAATTTCTCACAGTCTATGTACAGTGCCCTCAGTTTAGATTCTTTTGGCTTTTGAAAAGTACCCTTGTCCACTTGATTAAGCATTTCTTTATCCATCCCACTCCAACAGATACTGGATTCAATAGTTAAATCTAAGAATGCAAGAAGAGATCAAGGTAAAATACAAGAGAGAGAATATGAGAATTCAGATAAGGACCACGTAATACAATCATATTAAGACAGATGACTATCTTACATGGACCTTTTCTGAATTCTCATATTTGTGCCATCAAACATAAGAATAACAGAAACAGAAAGAAGTGTGAAAAAATATATATAATAAATTAGAAAGGTATCTTTATAAATGGAAGGATAGGGAATATAAAACAAGATTTCTCTGGCACACATAAGAAATTGATGCTCTTGTCCAAAATAATTGTCTTTTGCAGTTTTATAATTTCTTACAAAAGTTCATAGAATCATAAAATCATAGAATCATATAATGCTTAAGGTTGGAAGGGACTTCAGAGGTTATCTAATCCAAACCCCCTGCTCACACAGGGTCACCTAGAGCACGTGGCACAGGGCTGCGTCCAAGCGGGTTTTAAAGATCTCCAAAGAAGGAGACTCCACAACCTCTCTGGGCAACCTGTTCCAGGGCTCTGTCACCCTCACTGTCAAGAAGTGTTTTGTCAAGTTCCTATGGAACTTTTGGTGCCTCAGCTTGTGGCCGTTTCCTCTAGTCCTATCGCTGGCCACCACTGAAAAGAGGCCAGCCCCCTCCTCCTCACTGCCTCCCTTGAGGTATTTATAGACACTGATCAGGTCCCCCCTCAGCCTTCTCTTCTCCAGGCTGAACAGTCCCAGCTCTCTCAGCCTTTGCTCATAAGGCAGATGTTCCAGGCCCCTGATCATCCTGGCAGCCCTGCGCTGGACTCTCTCCAGCAGCTCCACATCCCTCTTGTACTGGGGAACCCAGAACTGGGCACAGTACTCTAGATGTGGCCTTACCAGGGCTGTGTAGAGTTGGACGATCACCTCTCTTGACCTGCTGGAGACACTCTTCTTAATGCACCCCAGGATCCCATTGGCCTTTTTGGCCACCAGGGTGCACTGCTGTCTCATGGTCATCTTGTCATCCACCATGATGCCAAGGTCCCTCTCTGCAGGACTGCTCTCCAGCAGGTCAGTCCCCAGCCTGTACTGGTGTCTGAGGTTATTCCTCCCCTCCTGGCCTTGTTGAACTTCATGAGATTTCTAACCACGCAGTCGTCCAGTCTTTCCAGGTCCCTCTGGATGGCAGCGCAAGTTGATTTAATATATTATGCTTGTGAATTTCCATAATTATTCTTAAAGGTTTTATGTGTACTTGCTAACTCTGTTCACAGTGTCCTTACCATAACAACAAATAACAATGTCTTAATTAGTTAAAATTAATCTATTTAAGTGGTATTCTGTTCTTAATGTCTGTGCTGAGTATAAGTGTAAAGAACTATTTTCATGCCTTCTTCCTGTTTAGCTGTAGATTGTATACTGTTACTGTACAAGAGGGGCAAACATTTTATGATAAATGAGAAGTTAAAGTCTCATAATTAGCTGATACCATGTAATCTTTTTCTATCAAGCTGAAATTTTCTATGAGATTAAGGAGGATTCGTGTATCACTGCTGCCGTATCTTCTAATTCACTAATATTGGTCAGAGAACAGATGTTATTTTATCTTTTCCACGCGAAACAATTATATGTCTCTTAAGCTATGGACTGTATTTTGCTGGCAATAGTAATAACTTACCAGGCTGAATAATGTCATGGTAGCAAACAAAAACTTATCTTTTATAGAGACATTTTTAACTTAATTTGGTAAAAACAAATTAAGAAATTTAGTATCATTTTAGTGTAAATGTGAATGCTCTTATTATTTTGGAAAGGTTTTATTTTCTCTTCATATGATCTATTGTTGCAGGACACTGACAATAAAGTGTTACCTAAGACAATGTATGCAGTATGTGAAGTCCTCATAAGCAGAACTGAATACAGAAGTAATCATATCTGGAACTTTTAAAGAGTTGTCTGGTTTTGTATGTTTTAGGGAGCATGAAATTCAAATTTATAACATGTTTGAACTAATTTATTGCTTTTTTCACTGGAGTCAAGTGAAATTTAAAATTTATCATGGTCCGAATTTCAAGCATGGGAAATTTAATGTGTTTAATCAAGTGTCAGGCTGATGTTTGGGATTCTTGGCATTGAGAAGATCAAAGGTGAAACTGGAAGTTAGGAAAAGAAAATTATAGAAGAATAGCATTCAACTACACAGTCTTGGAGATGCAAACTGATGACCACTTTCATAACAAAGAGAATAAAACTTGTAAATTATAGGCAATGCCATATGAATAAATATGTACATTTTATTAGAAATTAACAAAGCCAGAATTTGTATAGTGTTGTATAGTGTACTGTTGTATAGTGGCATGATTATTTTTCCTTTTTTTTTTTTTTTTAATTTAACAGGAGAGGAGAGGATTTCTTCCTGGTAATATTCTTTAGATAACTACTTTGCTGTAATATATTGCTATTGATCCTAGGTGCTATTTGCACATTATTTTTGTGGCTTCCTGATACGCAAAACTCTTGGAGATGTTATCTAAGTACATCCTAAAGACTCAGAAATTATTATACACACAGAATTAGTAGATGAAATAGTTTGCATATATTAAATAATTAAAAATATTTTCTTCAAATGTGTAGCATTGGCATTGCTACAGCAGTGGTAGAAAGAATATTGACACTGGCAGAAATTCAAAGAGAGAGCCAAAAGGAGAGGGCATGAAATCATTTACAGGTAAGCCAAGCAAAAAAAGTAAAAAGGCCATTTATGAAGAAAATGGTTTATTTCTTTTTTTAAGGTAGTTGAAGAATGGTTGAAGAGCTCATAGTTTCATAAAAAAACTCCAAGGACAGTGAACATTTGGCCTCCCTGCATTCTGCTTCACTCCTCTGTATTCCCCTGCACTCAGGGATGCAGCACACCTCCCAGACAAGAGAATAAAAGCAATGATCCTTTTATGCCACTTTGAGCCATGAGTGTGTATGCTTAGAGGTATAAAGAGTCTTCAAGGACTCTTTTTGTATGCTCAAAATTTGCATGCTCAAAATGCATAAGCTAGCAGGGATGTCATCTTTCTTAAAGGTGGTAACAGCAGAATCACTTTTCATCCTGTATTAAATGGGGGCTAAAATTAATGCAATATAAAGGTCATTGTTGCATCATTTCTTAAGGGGAATTTGCTTTCCTGGCTGCTAAGAATGCTGACTGATGAGAAGCCTGTCTGCTATTTTTGTGCTGTAGATATTCTCTCAAAGACATGTTTTCTCCCTTGAATATTCCTTGGAAATATAATATAATACATGCATTAGGGAATCACTGAATATTTACAAAACAAGTCTCTCCTTCTGCAGTTTTATTTTAACAGATGAGTGGCATGATCTTAGAAATATATTTATAAAATAAAAAGATAATAGTAAAATGCTTGACTTGCTTTATCAAAGGAAAAAGAAAAGAAAAATATTATATTTTGTTTAAGTACATAATGTACTACTTGTAACTGGCCAACTACGTTTCTAGCAGTGTACTATCTAATTTAACTTCTGCAGCTTTCAAGTTAATTTTAGCTTTTCAGACTATAGCTATTCTGGTGAGGCATGAGGCTCTACAAAGAATCCCTCTTCTTGCCACTTTTTTTTTTCCATTGCAAAAATCACAAAAAAATCTGGTGTAAGGGAGGATCCACACCTTTCCTTCATAAATCCTCTAACAGATCAAATGTATAACAGTGTAAAGAGATTACAGATTTTTTTTTTTCAAAAGATCAGTGTTCCAGATAGTTCACTTTCTAATAGGCTAAGGCTTCACTTCAAAGAGGTATTTAAGCAAGTGGGAAACTTCTGGAACATGAGAGCATCAAAGTCAATGTGTCTATATGCATAGTTTCAACTGCACTTTGTCAAAGAATTTTCACCCTCTAAGGTTTAAGCTGCAATACAGTGGTGTGTTGCAGTACTATAGTCAGAATTTAAATATGAGCCTTGTAAATTTGAGACAAACACTTGTGATTTCGACAGTTAACAATATGCATTTGGATAATTTCAGTACAGACTAATACCTGAGGCAATATCTGAGGTAAGTATGATTACTCTACTTTGAAAAAAGCTACTTTGTACATTACTTTGTACAGGAACATAATGTCCTTGCACAACACTGTAAGTCTCATACCAACAGGAATTTAGATCTGTTGATTCTTATATAAGTACAATATTTTCACAACCAGTTCAAAACTGCTTTTTTTTTTTTTTTTTTCCCTGCAAGACAGATCCCAAACTAGCTTAATACACTGTTTCCCAGAAACTGTGGAAGGAGGAGTTACTGTCTTACAAGCCAGAGCATGGTACCTGCACCACTTTGCATTTGTGTGTAGTTGTGTCTTCCTCCAAGTTCCTCTCAGTGTTTGGGTAATGGATGTTTATCTAAATGTTCTACTTGGAGCACGTCTATTAAGGTAACTGTGACAAGTTTGGAAATTAAAAGCCCAATCATCTCTATCAGATGTAGTCAAATTACTTCCTAAAAAGATGATTGCTTTATTAGGATATGGTCCAAAGAGACTGGAGCACTACATGAAAGGACTGTTGACATTCTGAAGGGAGGTCCAGAGTTAGCCCAATGAGGAAGGTACTAGAAATAGGACTGTTCAGCAGGAGAAACCTGTAACTGAAGTTTGGCTTGTGCTCTGACTGGCTAAAGGAGAATTTGGGAACTTTTCAAGAAAAAAGAGCTGATTGTTATTGGTCTCTGGGTTGTACATAAAACAAATTTGCAACCCCTTGAGACTAGTCTAAACACCTTTGCTACAGGGGATTGAGGGTAGGGTCCTAAGTATATAAATGAAAGACTACCAAAAATAGTAAGACTGGTCTTACTATCCTCTTACTATCCTCTATAGACCATGAGGAGATAGGAATCTCTCATATGAAGAAAAGCTGAAAGAGCTTCAGTCTGGAGAGAAGTCTTCTGAGGGGGGATCTTATCAACATGTACCAGTATATGAAGGGGGAGTATAAAGAAGATAGCAGTGTAAGATTATTAAACTAATAACATTTTAATAGGAAATAGTCCTTTGGAAACTTCATATTAGATAGATTTTGGGGGCTGGGAGATAGGCTAGGAGCTAGCTTCACATAGTCTATGGTATTGATGCTACTGTAGTGATTTTAGAAATGAGAAAATAATAGTGCCATCAAGAGAAGGTATTTAGGAAGAACAAATGAGTCTTGCCATTTTTCAGTTGTATGATATTCTCCATGTATGCACTCTAATGCAGTACATTTGTACTGGAGGTGGTAGAAGATATATAACTACTTATTTTCAGTGTTTGTTTATGGATCTGATGCTCATGAATTTTTTAAATCCCTTTGTGTGCTTGTTGATGCTGTATTGCTTCACAACGTCCTGCGGCAGCATATTCCAGAAATCCACATCTCACTGTGTTAAGAAATGTTTTCTTCCATCTCTCTGATCTACTATTATTTTTATCCAGCACTTGCTATATTGAAGAATTTGGTGAATAACAAATGTTTTACATTTGCCTTAACCACTGTCATTATGTTCTTCTGTAGACCTTGATCATACCATCTCTTATTCTTTTCCTCTCCAAATTGAAGAATCCCAACCTTTTTTTACTCTCCTTGCAAGGCAGCTGCTCTGTCCCCTCTAGCATTTTAGTTATCTGTGTTACTGTGAGTTTTCTGACATCCAGAGGCCAGAACAACACATACTATTCAAGGATGTGGCTGCTTCTCTATTTTATATGACAGCAAAATTCTGCTTTCTATCTTGTTCTCAGTACTCATGGTTGTATCCCGATATCCTGTTGGTTTTTTTTTTTTTTTTGCTATCAGTGCATACAGAAATGCTGACTTCAGGCAATTGTTGATAAATCTAAAATCTCTTTCCTGAATTGCAGTTGCCACTTCTGAGTTTACCACTCAGGTGAATGAGGCCTACTCTTTGCCCATTCAGTTTTGTGAGATCCTTCTGGAGTACCTTCACATCTGATGAAAAGGAGCTCAGTTTTATCTGCAAACTCAGAGACATTGTTAATCCTGTCTCAAGGAGTGTACAGTCCTATTCTGTAGTTATACCTTGCTTAATACATTGTGGGGTCCCAATTTTAGATGGGCTGAAGGCCCTTCTGTAATGTTAATAAGTATTTAAGAAGATGTCTTGAAGCATAAAAGCATGGCCATAATTCTTAGGCTATATAATCTCTGTTCATTTATAGCAAAACATTACTGTGTTTGTATTACAGTCTAATGACTTGACTATACCACGTGTAAATGTGCCAGTTCTGTTTTAAAACTGGCTTGCCTGGGGACAGACAGCAATTTAGCCATGATAATTGGAGCTTTCTATGCTCAGCTGTCACCTTACGTGTGCCTTTCATGGCTGAGTCTTTTAGTATTTGATCTTATCTAGAGCAAAGCTAACTAGAGTAAATGTAGACAAGCTGTAATGATATTGTCACAGAATAGACAGAGCTACTGAAGAAACAAAATCTGGGTTTATGCAAATATATATATATATTATATGTATATATTTAAACTCTGTGGAGGCTATTTTTATTCCTCAACTGTATCTTGTTAGAACTTTTAATATGTGCCTGATACGTAATTGATAACACTAAAGGTAAGGGCTACAATGCATATAATGGATAAGCTAATATTGTGTGCTAAAATGGGGCATTACTGTGCAAAAATATCTGTCAGTAACAGTGAGAGAAGGTAAATAGTCTAACTTTCCTGTAGATAAAAATTACAGTAAAAAATATAAGAGAAATATTCCTGAAATAAAAGTTTTAAGAGTTTTACCAGCACTCCACATTAAAATACCATAAATGATAAATTTTAAAGAGAGCTAATGTTTTTTCTATTAAACTGTCATGAGTCTCCTCATCTTTTCACAGTGTAGCAGTTTGCAAATAGAATACTAACGACAACCGTGGATCATTGCTAATTCTGTTAACTGGATGATTAAAATGACGTGAACATCTGCAAACAACTGTTGCTAGTATTATTGCTGTGCCTGGAAGCTCTGCTATAGTTAAGGATCTGACAGAGTTTCCATTATTAAATCTCATTTTAATCCTCATTGGGTTTAAACTTGTCATTTATATTCTCAATCCAGATGACAGATTCTGGACCATATTTTGAATTAGTCATATTTTAGTTGCAGAAAAATAGGAGAGCAACCAACATTTGATGTAATATGCATTCTGTGCTCTAAAAGATTGTGACCTTCATCTCCTGAAATTATTCATGTCATTATGTTCACTATGAATTCCTGCTTATTCTATATAACAGCAAATTAAAAGCTATATGACTATATAGATGGCAAAAATTGTAAAGCATATGGATGCAGATTCTGCAAACATTTATATATGTACTTAACTTCATAATCATGAATAACTCCCCCAGGTTTGGTAAAGCTATTCAAATGAAGAAAATTAAATGCACGTGCAAATACTTTCTGAATGGCCAATAATGCCTCCTGGCACTCTTTTAGGTCCTTATTTTACTTTCCCTGGTGGTTGAACTGTCTGCTTAGATGGAATCTTGCTTAATTGATATTGATGACACACTGTGTTCAACTTCACTATAACCCCAATTTCACTCTATATAGAAAATTCGAATAATATCATTGGCTTTATATTCATAGTCTGTGCATATAGGATGCAGATTTTGACTAGATAGTTCTCAATCTGTAAGATGTGATGGAGGTGACATGAGAAAGACACTCTCTGGATGTTTGTATGGCATTTCCTGTACTATATATAGTATATATGTATTTAAGTGCCATATAGAACTCATATACCACAAGGCTTTAAGGAAGGTTTGGCAAACCAACACCAAACAAGGCTGATATTTCCTTCTCCCTAAAAGTGCTACATTAGGATCTAGTCTGACAAAGACTGTCCATGATAACAGAAAAAGCCAGAAACTGTTAGGTCTGTGAAATTTATTGTAGTAGATTCTAATCATGAAATTTATGTAGACCACTGCCAGATTTATGAAAATCAGGCTAATGCAGTATAAGCCTCATAATCATAATTAGAATAGAAGGAATGAAGATACAAGATTTACATTTCGATCTGTATTCAAAAGGCCTTAGAATTCAGGAAAATTTGGATCTAAATGTAGAAATTACTAGATGCAGTCTGAACAGTTAGCTATCTTGGGTTCTTAATTTCCCAGCCCTTAACTATAGAATTGTATAAGAACAATTATTTCTTTACAAGAAAATGTAATTGAACTCTTCTTGAGCTGTCTCATTGTAAAAGTTCAGAAGGAGGAAGATATTTTCTCAAATCATGAAATGTATTTAAAATACATTTGTGAAGTGCAATTAGCTCTGATGCTTTAATTTGTGAAAAAATTATCTTGCTGAGAGATTTAGTTTATGATACTCCGTATGTTCTACAGAAAGTCAGTATTGAAGCCTGTAAACAAACTGATGTCCTTTTTTAGAATTACAAATTCATAGTTAATGCTTTACAGAATAATGAATTTTCTTCTGATATGTCAGTCAAAACTGACAGTTTTCCAGGGACATTTTTTTTGATATATATTGAAATATCAGGCTTCCTTCTTCTTTTTTGGATATAGTATGCCAAAAACATTCTCATTAGTTTTACTAGACATAGTTGTGGAAATGCAGGCCATCTAAATTAAAAGACCATATTTTCAGAGGTTGTTAACACATGAGCCAAAATAATACTGGACAAGAGAAGAGACCAATAAATTTTCATTAACTTGACATTAATTCATTAATTGCTTTCAACTAACTTGTCTGATTCTGATATAAAATACACTCTAATAAGTGAATTCTCTGACCCCAATATAAATGCATGAATTATGCTATACAAAACTTTGTGTTAATAATAGGAGTTATGAATCTCTGAACAGTTTAGGCATGTGTGCAACTATACCACAGATTTATGAAACAATAAGAATTCAAGGGGGGGAGGCAGTTTGTGTGGATTTCAAATGAAAGTTGAATACAGAAAAAAATATATAGGAAAACTATTATTTCAGTCTCATCAACATTTAATTCATAACGGATTGAAAAAATCATTAATATGTGTTTTGACTTGCCTTTTTTTTTTTTTTTTTGTCATAGTTGCATTATTCAGAAAGATCACTCTACCCCTTTCTTAAATATAAGCACCCACTATTTTTTCTCTCAGGAGGATTGTAGTTAATACCTGTGACTGTAGATACCATCTACTTCCCATTTTTCTCAAGTGCACTGTGCACTTACTAGAAAGAAGGTTGGATTAAGCCTCTCTGTCTTAAAATATTAATGTGGCATCCAGCAATGCACATGAAGAATCTTGTCAGAGTTTAAAAAATCCACATATTATAGGCAGGTTATTCAAATCTAATTTCTTCCAAAGTAATTAGAAAGGAAAAAAAAAACACCTTTGCAGCTTCAAATTTCTTGTTTCTACTTCCCTCTGTCCACATGAATTAAGCATTATAATTAACACTAGCTGAACTGGGCAACTTTGTTGCTATAACTTAGTTTTCCATCAGTTTACCTTTTTTCCTTCATGAGATTAAGCTGTATTATAATTGTCAAATCATTTTTAAAGATTAATATTTTGGCTTACTTTCATATCTTTGGCTGACATGGTTTTGATAAACATTAAATTCATGAGTAAATCATCTAGAAGGAGAAACTGGAGCCATTTTTTGGACTCATTTCAGTTCAGTCATTTTGTTAACTCTTTCTAAGAGTTAATGTTGCTCTACCATTTCCCTACATTAGTGACACATTGGTTCTAGTGCTACCAGTGCTAATGCATCACCTCTACCTTGGCTCTTGCCTCTCCCACTAGACGTTTTGTAAAATGGAAGAAGGATATTGAAAGGATATTCCAAGCACTTGCAGGAGAAATTAGAAACACATAATACTGATATCTAAGCACATAAATTGTGAGAAATAATCTTCCCTACATTGAAACAGGTCCCCCAATTTTTTTATCTGTTTTTTTATTAATAAAGTATATGGTAAGTAAATAATGGGGTACAAATAGAATGAAAGTAGTTGAGGAAACACATCTAAGTGATCTTATTTCACTAAGCTGCCTGGTTTTCATCTTGCTATCAGTTGGTATAACAGTATGCCTGCACAGAAGCTTTCTCATTTTATGCAGAGTGAGTGACTCATCGCCTTTGCTCTTAAATATGATTTGCTCAGTGTGTATCCTGATGCAATCTAGCTCCCTGAGTTGGTGGTTATTTTTGAATGGAGGAGTAAATACATATACACATTAGAGTATGAAAGAGGGTCAATGGCTAAATAAAGATAAAATCCCTGATTATACTTGAATCTTTATTTTATTTGAAGTAGTTTGTTTTAAAGCAAATGAAGCTTTTTAGACATTTGTTTCAGAAAAGTACTTAGGTTCATTAAAAGACTTCCAGGAGTTTGAGCCATATTACTACATTTTCAAATTGGGTTAGGTAGAAAATATATTTGATGAATGATGGTCAATAGATGAATAGATGATTTCTATGGGTTCTGTTCTGGAAATTTGAAATTCCTCAGTGGAAAAATCTTAGATGACGGTGGATATCATTTTACTCTGTAATCAGGGTATATTTCTCAGTGCCAAATACTGCTTTTGGGATTCTGGAAAGAAAAGTACTTTGAAGCGGCAGACATTACTTAAATTTGCTACTAGTCTGACTAGTCTGTGTGTTAATACCTCCTGTATGCGAAATTCTGTAGTTGAAGATTGATAAAGAATGATAAAGTACAAGGATACTAACTGTGTCATCAAAAATGATTACAGAGACATACTAAAAAGTTTATGGAGTTCATAGTTAAAATTTTATATATATAATTCTCTAGTGGAATATATACATGTAATTCAAGTGGAAAAAGAATGGTACTATATAAGCTACTATATGAGTAGTGTATGTATAGAAGATCAAGTAACACAAAATACTTTAAAGTTTCAGTCTAAAGTAGAATTATTTTCTGAAAAGCAAGGAGGAAATTATTTAATGCATGATGCTACAGTATAATGGAACAATCACACTAACTTCCAATCTCAGATAAATAGTGTTTCATAATTTTTGGATGTGATGCCTAAAATAAATGAAGGATGAATCTCTCAAAGAAATTTAAGCCTAAACTCACAGGAGAATGTATAGAGGGTTAGGAGACTGCACGCCTTTGATTGTGCTCTAATCCACTTTCTCTTACCATCAGATATTTATATGGTGCACATCATCGGTTGGTGTAATTTGTTATAGTGCTATCAGAAGTTAATGGAGCTGAAATGCCAGCTGAAGGTCTGGCCTGTAATACTCTGGCTAATATACACAAATCTGGAGGGTTGAGCTATTACAAGCCTCTTTCTCAGGAATGCCTTTCTCACACTTTCCTGCTCACATTTACATTTGATATACTGTGTAGGAATGGATTAAAGAAGGCAACATTTTGCTCTAATTGTTGCTGCAGTATGACCAAACCAGATCTGAGCTGAAGTGCATTAAAATGCATAAAAAGAAGACTTATCTTGCTCCAATTGGTTTCTGTTAGCAAACAGTAAGAAGCCAAATTTAATTTGCAGTGAAGTTCAATAATCTTAGCAATGGGAAGTGGACAGGAGGTAGCAGTGAATCAGTACATCTTCCTAGTACTTCCTAGTACTGCCACTGCTGCCTTTTCATGAGCTAGAAATTGTGCTACTTGCCCTGGGATTCAAAATCCATTTACATAAGTCATATATAAGATAGCTTTTTCAGAAGTTGGTCCAGTATCTGAATCTAGTACTATCTTTTTCCTAAAAACATGCTTGCTGAACTATATATAAGAAGACAATATTTTCTTGTAGATCTTTATTATATATTTTACAGTCATAAATGCAAGAGCAAAATCATCTATGAATAAAATTATTTTGGAGGCATCCACTTTGTACTCCCTTCCTTCCCCCTTTCAAATCACTTACTTAGGTGAGACAAAAAAAGGAAGTAGACCTAGTGTATGCTCGCCACACTTCTCATCTTTAAAGCCCAACTGCTTTGATACAAAAACATGTTGTCACTTTGCAAATAACCTCATATAGGCTCTTTAGTGAAAAGAAATATTTCCACTGAGATTCCATAGGATTTTCAATCTTGATTTGGGAATGAAATTTTGATCAGATTATAGTTCTACCTATTGAATTGAAATAGAGGATTCATCTTTTCATGCAGTGTAGCTGAAGACGATTAAAATCTTATTTACATAAATATAACACCATGATTAAATCGATTCCCCTAAAAAACCAATAGCTTGTTTCGTTTGTGTTCCATGTTCATTGCCTTAAATGCACGCCATATTTATGAAGGAGAAATAGAAAGAGAAGACTTAACATCAAGTATACATTATGGTTCTTAGCAGCTCTGTCTTTCACAGAGAGAATAACATCTTGATAATTAAATTGCTTCCATGTCTGTGCAGTGGTTTTCAGCAGGATGCTGCCATATTGCATATGTTTAACAAATTACACTTAATTTTTCTTCATACTTTCATTATAGAAATTGCATTCATAACATTCAATTAAGAAATGCCACCATGTAACAATAAGCCCAGAAAATGGAATAACAAAATTGATTCAAATATTTGTAAGGTAAATGTATTTTGACAAAGACAATAAAATTAGGTCTTGGCAAGCTAAAAGACAACTAAAGAAACAAAGTTAATGTTCTGGCCAAACTGATTAATGAGCAAATTATTTACATATTTACATAACAGTAAGAGATAGAAAATGCAACCCAAAGGAGATTTAAAATTTCAAGATTTGATGAAGAATGAAATTAGATAGGGCAGTAGTGAAGATGCCACAGAGCTTAGGGGCATAATTTGAGTTACTTCAAATTGCAAGTTAAATTTAATTGTGATTATTATCAGTGATTTAATGAAAACATGTTTTTTTTTCTACTGATAAGTAAGACTCTTTGGATTTTCTTTATGAAGAAAAGAAGTTAACAAAACATGTCAAGAATAATTTTGAACAGAGCATAATTTAGTTAAAAGAAAAATAAAACTGTCCTCTTGACACCCTTACTTGTGGTATTTCACAGAATCACACAGAGTATTCAAGGTTGGAAGGGACTTCTAGAGATCATCTAGTCCAACCTTCCTGCTCAAGCAGGCACACCTACAGCATTTGGCACAGGGTGGCATCCAGGCGGGTTTTGAAGACCTCCAGGGAAGGAGACTCAACAACCTCCCTGGGCAGCCTGTTCCACTGCTCTGTCACCCTAACAGTAAAGAAGTTGCTCCTCACTTGGAGATGGAACTTCTTGTGCTTCAGCTTATGCCCATTACCGCTCATCCTATCTCTGGCCACCGATGAAAAGAGCTTGTCCTCTTCTTCCCTGCATTCTCCCTTCCTGAACTTATACATGTTAATCACATCCCCTCTCAGCCTTCTCTTCTCCAGAGAAAACAGGCCCAGTTCACTCAGTCTCTCTTCATAGGAGAGATGTTCCATTCCCTTAATCATCCTGGTTGCCCTTCTCTGGACCCTCTCCAGAAGCTCCACGTCCTTCCTATACTGGGGTGCCCAGAACTGAACACAGTACTCCAGGTGCGGCCTCACCAGAGCTGAGTAGAGGGGCAGAATCACCTCCCTCGACCTGTTGGCAACGCTCCTCCTGATGCAGGCCAGGATGCCATTGGCCTTCTTGGCCACGAGGGCACACTGCTCACTCATGGTTAACTTGGTGTCAACCAGGACTCCCAGGTCCCTCTCGGTGTAGCTGCCTCCCAGCAGGTCGACCCCTAATCTATACTGGTTCCTGGGGTTATTCCTCCCCAGGTGCAGGACCCTACACTTGTCCTTATTGAACCTCATGAGGTTCCTCTCTGCCCAACTCTCCAGCCTGTCCAGGTCCCTCTGGATGGCAGCACAGCCCTCCGGAGTGTCGGCCACTCCACCCAGCTTGGTGTCATCTGCAGACTTGCTTAGGGTGCACTCCGTGCCCTCGTCCAGGTCATTGATGAGCAAACTGAACAGGACCGGGCCCAGTACTGACCCCTGGGGGACACCACTGGCCACAGGCCTCCAACTGGACTCGGCCCCATTTATSACCACCCTCTGAGCTCTGCYRTCCAGCCAGCCCTCGATCCACCGCACCGTGCACTCGTCTAGTCCACTCTCCCGGCTTCTGTGTGAGGATATTATGGGAGACAGTGTCAAAAGCCTTGCTGAAGTCAAGGTAGACAACATCCACGGCTCTCCCCTCGTCCAGCCAGCCTGTCATCCCATCATAGAAGGCTATGAGGTTCGTCAGACATGACTTCCCCTTGGTGAATCCATGCTGACTGCTCCTCAGCACCTTCTTCTCCTCCATGTGTCTGGAGAGAGCAGCCAGGATGAGCTGCTCCATCACCTTTCCAGGGACAGAGGTGAGGCTGACCGGCCTGTAATTGCCCGGCTCCTCCCTCTTGCCCTTTTTGAAGACTGGAGTGATGTTGGCTYTCTTCCAGTCCTCGGGCACCTCCCCTGCTCTCCAGGACCTCTCAAAGATGATGGAGAGAGACTGAGCAATAACCTCGGCCAATTCCCTCAGCACTCTTGGGTGCATCCCATCTGGGCCCATAGATTTTTGAGTGGCCAGTTTGCCTAAGTGATCCCTAACCCAATGCTTCTCAACCCGCGGAAGGTCTTCCTCTAACCTGTTTATATCTCTTCCACTTGAGTCCTGCAGTTCATGGGGGGTCGCCTTAGCAGTAARGATAGAGGCAAAGAAGGCATTTAGTAACTCTGCCTTCTCGGCATCCTCCGTCACCAAGGCCCCTTCCCCATCCAGCAGTGCACTAACATTTTCCCTTGTCTTCCTCTTGCTGCTGACATACTTATAGAAACCCTTACTGTTGTCCCTGACATGCCTCGCCAACTCTAATTTCATTCGGGCTTTGTCCTTCCTTATTTTGCATCTGCATTCTCTGACGATGCGCCTGTATTCTTCCCACGTGGCCTGTCCCTTCTTCCACAAGCTGTACACTGTTTTTTTCTCACTCACTTTGCCCAGCAATTCCTTACCAATCCATACAGGTCTCCTGCCCCGCTTACTAGACTTCTTTTTTTGTGGGAATACACCGATCCTGAGCTTGGAGGAAGTGGCGCTTGAATATCAGCCAGCTCTCCTGGACCCCCTTTCCTTCTAGGACCCTGACCCAGGGGACTGCTCCAAGGAGCTYCCTGAAGAGGTCGAAGTTGGCTCTCTTGAAGTCCAGGGTAGCTATTCTACTTCTCGCCCAGCTTCCTCCATGCAAGAGTGTGAATTCCAACATCTCGTGGTCGCTGCAGCCCAGACTGCCCCCAACCCTCACATTTTCCACTAGACCATCTCTGTTTGTTAGTATCAGGTCTAGCAGYGCCCCTTCCCTTGTTGGCTCCTCAACCACCTGYRTCAAGAAGTTATCTGCAATGTTCTGCAGGAACCTCCTGGACTGTCCCTGGCTATGTGGTTTTCCCAGCAGATATCAGGGTGGTTGAAGTCCCCCAGGGGGACCAGGGCCTGTGATCAGGAGGCTTCTCGCAGCTGCCCGTAGAAGGCTTCGTCCACTTCCTCGTCCTGGTCAGGAGGCCTGTAGTAAACTCCCACCACTGTGTCGCCCCTGTTGGCTTGCCCCTTTATCCTCACCCACAGGCTCTCTACTTGTGTTCCATCCTCTCCTATGCTGAGCTCTAAGCATTCCAGTTGCTCCCTCACATAAAGAGCAACTCCGCCACCTCGCCTTCCTGCCCTGTCCCTCCTGAAAAGCCTGTAGCCTACCATGGCCACATTCCAGTCATGGGAGCTGTCCCACCATGTCTCAGTAATTGCAATGAGATCATGGCCCTGTAACCGCACGTGTATCTCCAGCTCCTCTTGTTTATTCCCCATGCTGCGTGCGTATGTACAGGCATTTGAGTGGGGCTCCTCGTGTGCCTCCCCTCCTTGTCGGGACAGCTGCAGCCTGACTGTGTGGGCTCTCAGAAGTTCTCCTGTTTTGCCCTTTGGCCTCTTGAGTCCTAGTGGACCCTTCACAGATTGCTGTGGGTGGTGTGATGGGCCATCAGTCACCATCTTTTCTGCCACCTCACGGATATCCCTCTCCCTCCTCGAATCTAGTTTAAAGCCCTCTTGATGAGCCCAGCTAGCTCCTGACCCAGTGCTCTCTTCCCCCATTGAGAAAGATGGACCCCATTGGGTGCCATCATGCCTGGTGCCATGTAAGTCTTCCTGTTACCAAAGAAGCCAAAGTTATGGCAATGACACCAGTCGCAGAGCCACATGTTAATGGACTGTACCCTATGATTTCTTTCTGTATTGCTGGCAGCACTGGGAAGAATCGAACAGAAGATGACCTGCGTGCCTGTGTCCCTGGTCGTCCGCCCCAACTCCCTAAAGTCTCTTTTGATTGCCCTCAGGCTATGTGTCGCTGCTTCCTCTGCACCCACATGCAGGACCATCAAGGGGTAATAGTCCGTGGGTCGGACCAGTCTGGGAAGTCGTCTGGTGACATCCCTAATCCAGGCCCCAGGAAGACAACAGACCTCTCTTGAGAAAGGGTCAGGTCTAATAGGTCAGGTCTATATGCACGTTTATACGCACAGACACCATCATCCCTCTGCCTTCTCTTCTTCAGGCTAAGATAAAGCACAGTGCTCTCAGCTTCTCATAGGAGAAATGCTCCTTTTCCCTGATCATCTTTGTAGCTCTTCGTTGGACTCTCTGCGTGTCTCTCTTGTAGATCCATGTCTCTCTTGTACTGAGGAGCCCAACACTGGACATAGCACTCCAGATGTAGCCTTAATAGTGTTGAGTGACACATGAACACTTCCCCCAACCTGCTGGCAACTGCCTAATGCACTCCTAGGATACCATTGGCCCTCTACCCACAGGGGCACACTGCTGCCTTATGGTCAGCTTACTGTTCCCCAGTACCCCAGGTCCTTTTCTGCAGAGCTGCTCTCCAGAAGGTCAAACTCAAGACTGTGCTGTTTCTTGTACAGTACACAATCTATCCCAGCATGAACCTTGAGTAGTAGGGCAGGTAATTCTGAATTTCATTAAAACACAGATGGTATACAGAGATGTACCATGCTTTAAAGCACAAAAGGAAGTGGACAGATGCTATATCAAGGAAGAAAATAAAATTGCGATGATTTGGATGAGATAACCTCCACAAGTCTGTTCCAGGCTAAATTTCTCTGCTTCACAACAGTAAGTTTACAGTGCTCTGTACTGCAGTGTGATCTCTTTCCCAGCTGTATAGGGACAGAATAGCAGCATTGCTACCTACACATGAACTCAGAGTGATTCCTCTCTCCCTGCAAGGCCTTGCTATTTTGCAAAAGTTCAGCAACAGAGGTGTATGAGAAGCCATAGAGACTTAACATTCAGTAGTCATCATTATTAATGAGTACATCTCAAGGAGGGAAATTTAAATCCAAAGCAAAATGTAAAAATATTTCATCAACTTCATAAATTTCTCTTTTTTTGTGAAAAAACATGATTTCAAAAAGAAAACATTCCTATAGCTGTTTATCCCTGTACATTTTCTCACCTTCAGCTGCATGAGAATTATGCACAAATAGATAAATACAGGAATTGCAGCATTTTAATTTGTTAACATTTCAAAAAAAAATTTCATTACTATGGGAGGCATCAGCCATATTCTGCTCTTCTACGTCCTTGAAAATGAAGACCTGCAGCTCAGAATTCATGTATTAGCTTTCAGCTTTTGACACAGCTTTTGCCTTTATAAAGCAGAACTGAAGGAGTTTAAGTCCTTGTAATGGATCCCTTTGAGATATGATATAATTGCTATGGCATCGATCCCACTCCCTTCGCTTTGCCTCTAGGTCAACTACTACATTCTCAGATTGAGCTGAGGATGAAAGGAGTTAGGCTGGTGGATACCCTATACATGGAATGCATTGCTGTAACCCAAATCTGTACGAACAGGACATTTTTCAATTTCCCTAGAGTCTCAAGTGTTCCAGTGACATATCTGAAGAGAAGTAAGAATACCTTTCTATCAACTGGCGCTAACTTTTTCCCCCTTTCCCTTCTATTCACAATTGTTGAATGAAGTCTCATAGAAAAGGAGAAGAAATTACTAATAGCTACTTTTCTGAGATGAGCATGTCCATCAACTCTTGCTTTAATGTCCACTGTATGTTCAGCCCTAATTCTCTCCTAGCTTGGTCCAAAATCCTCTTGCTGAGGGGTCAGGTGTGAAAATGATTGGGCATACCTGGACTAATTAGTCCTCCTTTACTTTGTTAAAAAGGTACCTTCTTATTTCCTGCCCTTATCTGTCTTTTCCTTTTGATTGATTACATTTTCATCTAATCCTGTTCCATAAGACCTTTTCTTCTTACCCTTTCCTGTTTGTCCACTATTTTCTTCTTATTCACAACTCTATATCTCAGTCATCCTTTTGTCCTTGCTCTTTTAATGTTCCAGTTTGATATCTCTCTCTCTGTCTCTCATTTAGTCCTTTATTGCCAGTTTTGTCTTTCTATCCATCTCCCTCTCTACCTCCCCATTTTTTCTTTGTCTGGGCTGTAATAATATTTTTCTCTTGTTAATTTTAATCAATTTTCTTATGTGAATTACTCTTGTTTGGTGAGTCAAATTTGTTTCATTCCCTGCCTCTAATCCTGTTTTGCCAGAGATCTCTAGGCAGTTTGAAACTCTTCCACTCATATTGAAAGATATCAATTTACTGCTTTCAGTAACATGTGCTCCATTTCCATCTGTTTGTCTTACATTTTCTTGTTCTCTGCTGTTCCTCCCTCAGTTTGTATTTCCTGTTTCCCTGCTTGAGGCTACTAAGTAAGGATATGGAAAGTTTCCCTAGACTTCTGTGCTGTCTTTTCTCATATCTAATTTCTTTGAAGTCTAGTATTGAAGTCTTGAGAAGGTTTTAGGGCAAGGCAATCCATCCAGCCATTTTCCCACATCACTTGGGAAGGACCTCACTGGCTGGATTTTTTTAAAGTGCTGAAGGATGACTAGAAGCTCATCTAATTTACTGTCTTGTGATTTGTTTAGGTCAAATCTAACCATGAGTTTTGTGAAAGATCGTAATTACAATATGGTTGTACAAGCAACTGAAAGACACCTTCACCACAGCCACTTTCCTTCCAAATTTATGTTCTTCGCATCACCTTTTGAAATCTCAAAATACAGATCAGAAAGAATAAAAACCTGATGCATCTTATGATTAGACTTGATTAATGCTTGAAGAAATGTTATCCAGGGCAGATCAGAATTCAGTATTCTCTGTCTTATAGAAAGAAGATCAAATAGAGTAAAGAATATTATAAACTTGTCTTTAAGAAGGATGACCTTTCCTTCAATGAAAATTTATTTTGTGAACAGTAAATATTTATAATGGGTTACTCAAAATATAATTTAATTTGAATCTAGTTCTCTGCTACAGAAGTTTTTTAAAAAGTTCTAAAATATAAAGAGTGTCCAACAATATGATTCACAGTGATCTCTTCATATCTTGGCATTTAACAGACTACTAAACTGAAGAAGCTCTAATGCTATGGAACCAAGTTCTAATTCCAGTCTAGAATATATCTTAGCTGCACTTCAGAAGTCTTCTAATGATCTGATATTTGCAGCATGGATAAGAATTAAAATGAAAGAGAAAGAAAACTTTTTATGGATAGTTTCTTTATTCAGAAAATAAATAACAAAAAAAAAATAGAAATAACAAACAGCACATTTCTTGGCAGTATAGCTATTATATTTTTGATTGCTTTTTGCTGAGATGGAAGTCATCTATGTGTGCTTTGACTTCCTTTATTTTATTAGCAACTTTCTAGAGTGAAGAAAATCTCTCTCTTTTTTTTTTTTTTTTTTTCCTTGAAGTACAGTATACTTTGAGGAATGACTTTCAGAGGAGATGGCCAATGCAAGCCCATCACTAAAGCACTAGGAAAAGTAACACAGATTTGACAATGATACAAGTTGCATCGTTAGAGTAGAATTTTATTCCTTGTACTGAAATGTGTAAACCTCAGATCTCTGGCAAAAAAAACCCTTCCTTCTAGTAATCTCTTTTTGTTGATTCAATTTTTTTTTTGAGCTTTTATACAGATAATTTGCACAGAGAATAAGAACACAGGCACACCCCTCTGTTTCTGGAAACAAAAGGAAAAAAATATGATCTAATTAATGCCTAAAGTCAGGAAGGCTTAATTTTAACCTTACCAAAGGATTTAAGGATAAATGAAAGGGACTGCTGGAACTGGAGTGTTTGGTGTTATCTCACTTGTTGAGCTAATGCCGATAGTGGCTAACTCCTTCCTGAGGATCTGTGAAATGCAGGGAAAAGACTTTTTTGAGCCTAAACTCCAGATTTACCAATTTACTAGTGAAACATGGAAGACTCTCAAACCCCTTTGAACATGATATTTTTATTTAGCAGCCAGGTGACTGTAGCGATAACTTAGGAAAAAAGGAGGTCTTCCTTTGCTTGAATATAGACATTGAATTTATAGTCTTATACAGTCTGGATTAATAACCTGACTGTGGGATTTTGAATGGAAATACTCTTTAATCTTTCTGTTGAAGCTAGACTACTGTGCTGTCCACCTGCAAGTTTAATGGGGCAAAACTGGAAGCATGAAGGAAGACCTTGACTTCTTCGCTAAGTATTTAGGGCACCCAGCTAAGAATGTAAATAGTCAACTATCTAGTCTTGATCCCAGAACTTTATTTTGGGAAATAATTAGATAAAAAATGGAAATAATTCAAGACTATAAATTCAAGATTACTTATTCAAGATAGATTCCTCAGTCACGTCCTTCATTAAGACATTTGGAAAGAGAAGTTCATTTACTTAGATACCTACCGGGATTCAAATTCTAACTGCTAAAAAAAGTTGTGTATTATATGCTGATTGAATACAGAACAAGACTGTGGGCAAAGTGATTAACTGGAATTAAAACATTTGTGTATCTGTAAGATGATACAAGTTTTTGCCTAAAAATGAATTTTGGTTTGACATACAGTAAAACATTTTTCTATTAGCTACCTGTGTACACTACACACTGTAATTAGTGGGATTCATGACTTGATTTAATCAATTCAAATATAGAAGCAAATTGCAAAGAAAATTACCTGAACGATTTTAACAAGTTTATTTTAACTTGTTGGACAAGTATATTTTGGACATGTTTATTTTGACAATTTTTATTGGAAAGCAGTATTTCATTGAATAAAGAAGAAAAATAAAGAAAACAAGGGCTACATTTTTACTATACAATCAAGAAAATGTTACAGAAATTACTATCACAGCAATACTCTTATTCATAATGTTTTAAATACATGATAATTTTACAAGATGAGATACTCAAGTATATAACAAGTATAAAGTATGCAAGTATAAAAGTGATTATTTATTTGAAAAGCCTCCTAATTTCACTGCTTTTTTAAATCAATAAACATGCATACATTTATATGACTAGTGATTGTAGCAAGTACTCCAGAAGACCTCAGCTCTTCTATATCTGTGTACATATATATGTACACATGTACATGCTAGAAAAAGTCATCACTAGTGTAAAAATGGGACGCGAACTCAGCTTCAAAGTTCAAATAAATACTAGCAATTTTTGTATATAATCTGTTTGCTAATGACCATCAATTTCTTGCACAAATTCAATATGACCTATGAGTGTCCAAAGACTGTAATATATATAATATAATTAAGTAAAATTTACATAGGACTTCTTACCTCTCATTTAAGCTACATGAAAGTTAAGAGATGAGGAGACAGACTAAGGCTCCAGAAATTTTCTTCAGAATACTTGTAAATGTTCAGTATTTATTTCAGGCCTATGCAATAAAATTAAGGTAAATGGATAAAATCACCTGACTAATATAAATCCCGTTTATCTGCTTGGGAAGTAGAACCATCCAAGAGACCTGTTTTATCTATTGTGCATTAAGTGAAATATTTCATGTCTTATTTTGGGATAATAAAAATACCTTTAGCCTAAATGTAGAGTTTGCTTTATTTGTACTCTATCAAACAGTCTTATTCAAAGCAGCTCTTCTTTATCTTCCCTCAATAATAGGGATAATATGCAAAAGTGTGATTTATGCAAAAGTGTTACAGTCGTATGACTGTAACATTTTCCAAAATTTTTAGATCGATAAAATGCCCAGTTTCAGCTTTCATGACACAATCTTAAATGAATTTGCTGTGTTTTGTACATGAAAAATGCCTCACTTAGTAATCATTCCAACATTATGTTGTTCTAAATACAAAGCTGACTCTAAGTGTACTGTTAAAATCCATTCCAAAGAATATCCCAAGGGTCTCTCTTGTCATTTTGACTCAAACTTGCGCATAAATTTCCAGCTGTAGAGAAATGCTTTAAGTCACGTTGTCACGAAACTGCTCAACAGTCCTCATGAGTCCTTCCAAGGTTTATAAAGACACAGCTCCAGAAGGAACTATATATTGTATGAAATCAAACACATAAAATTTAGCAAAGCTATGCTCACAAGTCCCATGCTCTGTGCTACCTCAATGTACACCTCACAGGTCAGAGTGCAGTCCTGAAAATACTAGAAATAGAAATAAATAAACTCATTCCATTTGAATTGTTACTGTAATTCAAGAAATACTCAGTCCAATTAAATATCTCAAAGGAAAACCCCTTTTCTATACAAATCTGTGCATAATTATGCAGGACACATCCTTGTAAAGTTAAGCCTTATCTCATCTGGTGTAAATATGAGATGCAAGTTTTGTGTACACAGTTAAGACTGATAGAAGTTAACTATTTATAACTAAACTGCTGTATTTTGTCTATGGAACAATAGGAATTTGAGAACTCATGTTCTCAAAACTGGTTTATTATGAATGAAAAGTGTCAAGCATCCATGCATTTTTACAAAATTTTACAATATTTACTTTTTTTACAATAGCAATCAAGTTTAAAATACAATAGAATTTTACAATACAATCAAGTTTACCAGCCCTAATTTATCAAAGTGCTTCTCCAGAGTACAGGCTGGGGACTGACCTTCTGGAGAACAGCTCTGCGGGAGGGACCTGAGTGTCATGGTGGACGACAAGTTGACCATGAGGCAGCAGATCCCTCATCTGGGATCTGGGGTGCATTAAGAAGAATGTCTCCAGCAGGTCGAGGGAGGTGATCGTCCAACTCTACACAGCCCTGGTGAGGCCATATCTGGAGTACTGAGTCCAGTTTTGGGCTCCTCAGTACAAGAGGGATGTGGAGCTGCTGGAGAGAGTCTAGCACAGGTCTACGAGGATGATCAGGGACTGGAACATCTGCCCTATGAGCAAAGGCTGAGAGAGCTGGGCCTGATCAGCCTGAAGAAGAAAAGGCTGAGGGGGGGACTTGATCAGTGCCTATAAATACCTCAAGGGAGGCAGTGAGGAGGAGGGGGCTGGCCTCTTTTCAGTGGTGGCCAGCGATACGACTGGAGGAAACGGCCACAAATCGAAGCCCCAAAAGTTCCATAGGAACTTAAGGAAACATTTCTTGACAGTGAGGGTGGAGTCTCCTTCTCTGGAGATCTTTAAAACCCGCTTGGATGCACCCCTGTGCCATGTGCTCTAGGCGACCCTGCATGAGCAGGGAGTTTGGACTAGATGACCTCTGGAGGTCCCTTCCAACCTTAAGCATTCTGTGATTCTATAATTCTATTACTAGGCCTATCGTTTCTCTGAAGAAGTGATGAAGACTTGCTCCTCTTCTCTGTGATTCTTGGAGGGCAGAGAAACAACCGATGTTCAACTCTTCCCTATAACCGTGATATTTGGTCTAAATCAGCAGAATGTTAATGAGGATAAGAGAGCCATTAGTTAGTATTCATTTTTTTCTCTTGTTAAAAAAATACTTTCTACCATAACACCATTGTTCTCCATTGAGTTGAGTGTTAACTTGTCATTTATCTCTTTTCATTTTCCTCTAATTTATAACCCTTCCTATCCACCTGTATGATACTTCTTGCTTCAGTGCTCCCTTTCATTCCTGATGCCGATTTCCTCCCAAATGGATCTTGGGCATGATCTCCTTTTTCTCCACCTCCCAGGGGCTGGCATGAAGTGTGTGGCTTTCCCTGTCAAGGTCAACTGAGCTGCTCTGGCAGGCAGATACAGATCATGTGGCTGCCAGGCACATCTGAGAGAAGCCAGACGTATTCAGCAGGTCACTAGCTGGTTGTCTTGCAGGGAAAACTGCTCACCTGATGTTGCTGGATCAAATGGGAACTGCAGCCATTTATTGATTTATTAATGGCATAAAATTATCTGGGAATCAGTGAAGTGTACTTCCAAGAGCTATAAAGCAACAGATAAATCTTGATAGTAGATATTACAAAATGCTAATGAACATATACAAATTTGTAAACAGTCTCCCCAAAGCTCTGACCCGCAGGGCACAGGACTTTCAACACAACTCTCTGTTAGGCTCAAGAGATAAGAAACATAACATGGGTTGATTTGATGTGGTGTAAATAGAGAAGTTTGGCTCACATGGCTTGGCCCAAGATTCAAGATTGAACATGAATATCATTATTTCCATACAAGCTGTTGTAGGAGGATGCAGACATCATCTACCTCAATCCTGCTGCTTAACAACAACAGGAATGTCTTTGATTAAAAATAAGGAAATTGATAATTCTGGAAGAAAAACTATAAAAATGGTTAACATTTTAGGAAAGGAAAAAAGAGGACTATTGAAAAGAAAATAAATATTTCTAGTGCTCTTCTAGTACTGAATCTTTTTAAGATTCAGAAGTCAGAATTTGATTCTTTCGATCATTATTTTAATCAAAAGCATGCTTACTTGTCATTAAAATAGACAAAAAAAAGAATGATCTAATAGTAATAAGAATAAGTACTTGGAATTTATGAACCTCATTACTTAGCATATACAAATATTTTTTAAAAATTACCCTTTACAATGTAAAATTATAATTGCAATAAGGCACTCCTGTGTGTGAATTATGATGTGTTATTTCATACCTCATTGCACTGAAGGCAGACTCGCCCATAAAAGCATGCCAGGCATGAAGTAATCTGCCATTATTCATGTCCCACAGTGTCTTATTGCTTAACAAGTCTTTTGGTTAACGTATGTTCTTGTGTTCTCAGCACTTCATAGGTCACTGTGAACACAAAGAACAGTGCAGAGAGGGCACTTGAAGTACTTTTTTTGGGAAGTGTATTAGATTATGATCCTGCAAAGATCTTTCTCACACACTTAAACCTTGAGCCTTTGCAAGACTTGAAGTTCATATTTTTACTCTTAGCCCACTAAATCCATTTGTTGCATGCAACTGTTCTTAATGTATTTTTTTATGATTGTATTCTGGCTTATAGTGGCACTATGCAATGTATGTAAGACTGTGGATCAGAATGTGTAGGAGATAGAACTAATCTCATTCTGAAAATCTGGATTAGTTTGAGGGAAAAAACCCAAACCCTGAGTACTGACATGCCATATAAAAGTAAGTTTTGTCCTAATCTGAAATTTATAAATGTAAGTCACTAAATTTAAATTTCACATTGTATCTTCTCAGTTTTGCAGTGTTTAAATGAAGAAGGAGTAAGATATACTTAACTTGTACCATCCTGCAAATCTGCAGCAGTCATAGAGAGATGGGCAGCAAAATGTGTTGTCTGCTGCCAATTTAAAATTGCTATATCTAATTCTAGGTTTTGAGTACATGTTAGCATTCTTTTAACACAATTTCAAGGAGATTAGGAGTTTAGCAGTTCATTATGGTATATGCAATTCCATATAACTTTATTACCTCTTTGCCCACTTCCTACGGGTTACTCTTTACAGATATTTCTTGTTGCTCATTTTAAATTACTAAGCCTTTTCTCTTTTTGAAAATGAGGTTAGAAAAAAAATCTATTGAATTTGTGTTTCAAGTCTACCTTCTGCCCAGTTAGTGATACAGAACACAGCTGTGTTTAGCTGAATACAATTTAACAAGTAACCATGGAGAAGCTACAGAAGGAACTTTTTAGATGAGAAGAGTAATATCCCAGAAGACATACTGAAGGGAGTCAGCAATAAGATAATACATGGACTGAAAATGTCATTCAAAAGATTGTTAAGGCAAACTTACAGTTAAGATTGGTTTGAAAAATAAGAAAAGCGAAAAGATTCAGACAAATGATACAATTTTGATGAGGCAAGAGATCAGATGGAAGACCAGCTAGGACGTGGACAGATGATGATGTTGATGTTATGAAAGTAGGAAGAATTATCCCATGTAAATCATATGGATTACTTTGTCTTTCATACCTTAGCAACCTCGAGTAGAAAACTTACAAAATCTAATGCTAGAAGATGAATAATATCTTTGCACTCCAAATCAGAAATATTTTGCTGTCATGAAACAGTGACATACTTCTGCATATAAAGATCTATTTTTTAAACAGACAAACAAGAATTTATTGTAGTTCTGACAAAGAATTACTTGGAAAGAAGTGAATTTTTAATATTTTTAATAATCATTATTTAATTGTTCTTTTTTTTCTTGCTCTCCTTTATATATGAATCTGTCTTTAAAAATAAATGTTTTATCATTGCACGTAGATTTTAGCCAGTCTTCTTAAAAAATAATGGATTATCAAGTACTGAATTTTAAAAATTATTGGTGTCTATTGTATTTTAAAAACTGCTGTTGATATAGTGATTAAAGCAACTGATTGTACTGCCAAATGCCAAATCCTCCATTCATTGATTGCTCTTGACAATGCAGGATTTTCTATTCTATGTCATGAAGAGTAGTTCCCAGGGAAACTTACCATGGTTAGTCCTAGCCTAACTCTAGAATCTCTGTGCTCTATGACAAAATCCATCCAAAATCAGTGTCTGGGTATATTGAAGTGGAGACTTTATTGAAGAAGGTACATAAGGATATTCTTTGCTTTAGATAATGAATCTGCTTATCAGTTTCGGTAGGCAGCTTTCTCTTAGAAAAATATTTCCCTTATTAATCAGTAGTATCTCTGTAATAATGCCATCATTAAACCTTGTGGTATACTTATATGGTTTATGGGAAGTTAATATGCCGTATTGAGCAGTCTGAATTACCTTCAGTTTGGAAAAGTCACACTCAGGGCTACCACAATGACTTGAACTAGGTCTTGTACATTCCAGGTGACTGTTAAAATTGTCAGTGAAGAATGACAACTCTAGCATCTGCATCTAAGGAATATTTTAATTTGTATTTAATGTGCGGAGGCTGTTTTATTTTATTTATTTGAAAGAGCACTGGAAAATATTTTTGGAAAAAAATCCAGTTTCTTTCAGATATGAAGTTCATAGAATATGATAAGAAAAGAATTAACTCCAGACACAAACAAAAGACATCAAAACAGATGATTAACCCCACCAATAATCCTGACAATAGTAAATTTCCAAGATGAAGATTGTTATGTGACCTCTTCCAAATGGACATAAAAACTTACATTTTTTGCAAGGTCTTTTTTATATGATTAGTATTATTTTGGCAACATTCTCTAATGGAAAAAGTAAAAAATGTATTTCTGCAATGGGCAGGTTTGGCCCACTGCTCACATTTGTCAGCAGTCTTGGATAGACACACTTTGAAGCTCAACATTCTCCATTTTGAAATTAATTCTCTGGTTAGAAATCTGAATCCCATTCCAGGCTGTGGAGTTGACTTATGTAACTTTTGCATGTAAAACGCAGTGATTGGAATTTATTTTACCTAAGTGTATGTAGGCAAATACATTCGATGTCCCAAAGCAATTCACTCAAAGGTCCTTTAGCATTTAAAGGAAGCACTTTAGTTTTTGATTCTTTACTTAAGGGACTCCCCTGTCTCATCCTGACCTGCCCAGTCTAGTACAATCATAACCCTGACCTGTTTCTCATCCTCTCAGCTCATTGCGTTTTTTCTCCTCCCTGTAGCACTGTTGTATTGCTTGTGAATTCCCATTACTATTCTTGGCTGAGATCTACAGTGTCTCAGACACAGCAGAGACTCTTGTCCCTCAAGCTATTGGGAATAACACAGTCATTCAGGAGCATAGCACCATGGCACTTAGCTATCAGGAAAAATGCAAATATAGTTCTATTATTTGTTAAAGTGCTAACCAAGGACACAGTAGGAGATCTCTCTTATTTTACAGGTTTAAGAGCCTTTGGGATTTGACTGCTACAGGTTGGAACAATTCAGAGCTGAGTCAACCAAGCAGCCACCATCTGTGTGATGCTCATAGGAGCTCCCTCAGGTGCTGAGGTGGGTTGTAGTCAGGGTTGACCCCATCTTGAGAATGCTCTTCTGAGCTGAAGCCCAAAGCACTTGGTCCCACTGGAGTTTTAATCTCTGCCACAACCTTGCCTTCTCTGTGTTGGGCCATGATTCCTGCTAGTCCCAATCCCAATCCATAAACTAACTGCCTAGCCTAGCCATGGTCCATCCTCTTCCCATGGGTGTCCAGGCTGGGGCTGCCCTGGCTATCCCCCA
Source organism: Nothoprocta perdicaria (assembly GCF_003342845.1). Taxonomy (NCBI): domain Eukaryota; kingdom Metazoa; phylum Chordata; class Aves; order Tinamiformes; family Tinamidae; genus Nothoprocta; species Nothoprocta perdicaria. The sequence continues at coordinate 2,270,703 of NW_020454305.1, forward strand.
TCTCCAAGGAAGGAGATTTCATAACCTTGCTCGGAAATTTCTTTTTTTCCAGTGCTTGACCAGCCTCACCCATAAAGGTTCTTCTTACATTTAAATGGAATTTCCTGTATTTTCTTTGCATTTTTAGATCATTTGATTTTATGGCAAAGAAACTGGCATTTTTAAGAAAATCTGTTGGACTAGTTATTTCAGAGCATGCAGAGAGAAAAGTTAGCTTACAAACCCTTGCAAGGATCTTGGCATGAGGTAGGTGCTAGGTTGCCACAGAGCTACAAAGCTAATTCTGTATATTTAGTGAGCTTAAATATGAAAATATCTAAAATATGAGAATCTATAAATTTTAAGTGCTTAAGTGCTTCAGACTTAAATGTCTTTAAAACCCTTAAGTTCTATTATGACTCTGTTGCCCTTCTCAAATGTTTATTGCTGTTAATAATCATTAGTTAATACTATTTTAAATTAATAATAATTCTGTGGTCATATTTTTTCTGCCATTTCAAATTACACTGTAAAATTTCTGGGCAAATATTTATGTCTGAGAAAGTAAAATTAATCTATAAAGGAAGAAAATCTCGCAACAGTACTTCATGTGTGCTAAAAGGAGTTTGCTTTGAAATTTAATAGAAGAGACCTTGATTCTTATGCTGTTGATGTCTGAATGGTGTCTGTGAGTACTTTAAGCTAGTAAATTAAATAGCATGACTGGTGTCCATCGTGTAAGATTTACTCTTTTTATCTTCCTTTTTCCCATAAAGAATTACGACTGTGGTACAGTGTTTTGGTAGTTGTTTTGATCTATTTGTTCAAGGTGATCTTTTTTTATGGATCCAATGCTGTTTTTTATTAAAGGAAGAAAAATAAGAGAAATTTACCTGATACTTGCGACAGAGAATATTGATGCTTGAATGAGCCTTTGGGCCTATTTTTATTTTCACAGTAAACCCTGAAAGAATTGACTACAGCAGGACTGACCTTCACTTTTTACCTGTATCTCCCCATTACAAATGTTGATCCCAGATGTTACACCAGAGCTTTAGTGATCCTTTAGATCACTGAATTCAGGCTGAGTGGGTGCTTTGCAAGACAGACCTTTTGGGTGATGAAACGGTGCACAGAGAGGAGGACTCATATTTTCTTAGATAATTTTAGTAACTGGAAGATAGGCTGCAGTGATAAAAAAAAAAAAAAAAACACTCCAAATGACCTTAGTCATAGCCTCTCCAGATGAAGTAGAAAACCTCAGGCATTGGTAGCTATTGCTCGTTGCTATGAAAGACCTTAATGTTGTTAGGAAACCCACTTAACAGGCTAAATTTGTACTCACTGTGGAGCTGAGCCTTCAGACCAAGGGTATGCAGCATAACTATAAAAATCCACAAAGCAGTTCTGTTAACTAAGTAGCTAACTTCATGGATTAGTGAGGCAATGAGAGGTGGGCAACGAGTAAAGTTTGGAGTCATCAGGACATTTCTCAGACATAAGTCACATGATGTTTTCAGTTTCTCTACCTAAGCAAAGTCATCAAAAAAATACAAATGAGAAACGCAGTAGGAGGGAATTTGTGCTTCAGCACTAGTTCTTGGCTTCACATCTATGAAGAATCTGTAATTCTGTACAGATTTTAATATAACAAATCTTATTTTTATTTTCTCTATTTTGAGAGTTTGTAAATATTGATTTCCTATTAAATTATGGTTTTGCAATAATAAGGTTGTAATAACTCTTTTCCAGACATTTCAAAAAGTACCTCTTAGTGAACAGAAGAAGCATGGAGCTTGAACAAGTCCCACATAGCTTGAAGCACCAAACATTTCTCTCCCATCTTCAGGGTTTTGGAAAAGGGGAAACTATGCCTTGCAGAGTAGCTGTTTTTTGTCCTTTCCTCACCATCTCACTTCTCATCCAAAATTTTAAACAGATCAAAACCTCACACGTATTAGCTTAAGACAAATATTGTTCTTATGAGGAGTTCTGCATCCATAGGAAAGAATGAGACTTTCTTATTAAATACGGCTTGTCTTTGACATACTTTCAGTAAAGTTAATGAGAAAATTTTCCTCTATCTACAGAAGCATAATTTCTTTGAATATTCTCAGGGGAATTCAGAATGTGAAGAGCAAGCAGAATAACAAGCTTGTTAGTAAGATTAGTCTATGGCAAACTCCTCTGTTCCTCTTATGGAGGTAATTTGTATACGAAAAAAATAAACTTTTTAAAAAAAACCTTTTGACTGTTTTTATCATCAAGAAAACATATGAACAAAGAGGGAGATGTTATTATGTTTGTTATTTTTACCAGCTTTGAGTTACTGTGCAACTCTTAGGTTGTTCTTGTATCTTTTCTAATAAGTGTATTAACATATAGAGTATATTGAGAAAGAAAATATGATAGCTGCTCACTTACTGCTCACTGAGCCAAAATATCTCTCCCAATCCTATATTTCTCTGATTCTAGTATTCTGGTCCAACAGGATATTTGTCTGAATAGAGATATTAGAAACTGGCCATAAACGAGGAACTGTGAGAAGCTCCAGACTTTAAAGTAGTTTCTTGAGATATTGATTTACTCTATTAAAAGTAAATATAGCATCAAAACTGTGAATGTTCCTTTTTTTTTTTTTTTTCTCTAAAGATGTTAGATCTTGAAAACTTGGGTTGAAATGTAGGAGCTTTGAAACATTGGGACATTGTAATAGTTTTGCCTGTGAGAGGAACAGATGGTAAATAGCCTAAGAAAAGAGATAAATTTATTTCCTTGTCCCACATGAGCTCCTTCCTTTGATGATTTCTCTAAACTTCTTATACTGACTTCAGTGGCACAACTAGTTTGTCATGTGCCGTGAGCTATAAGCTCCAACAGACTTTTCATCAGTCAGTCCCTATGAAAACCATCCTCCCTGGTGTTCCCTAACTCCTGCTGAGCATTAAGAATAACATTATTGCTATAAGTGAAAGTGGATCAAGTAGAGCTTTTATACACATTTCTTATCAACTGTTTTAGGCTTTGTTTCAACGTCCTAGTGCTTGACACAATTTTACTGTTTAGGCCTGTGTCACATTGGAAAAGAAGTATCAGGATGAGTGCACAGATGTCAATAAAACCCCTACAAAACCCAGACCTTTCCCATAGAGATGAATATTCCTTAATTATGTGTATCATAATTACAGGTCTGATGATGAATAACTAAAATCACTTATAGTCATAAGGCTATTTTTCATTATCTGAGTAGTTGTAAAGAGAGAGGACTGAGAGGAATTATACTTTTAAAACTGCAGAATGAAAACTGGGAATGAAGAAGAATGAAATTCCTCTATAGAATATATTCATGTTTTGTTTGTTTTTATGAAGATTTCAATAACTCAGCATCTTTGAAGGTTTGCAAATTGATAATCATCCTAAATACTTAGTCATAGCTATGAAGGAAGCAAAAAGATAGGGAGTGCCATTTGTTTTTTCTATCTCATTGTATTATCCTAGTCATTAAAGTATCTGGCCATCTAAGTATATGCCATCTATAACAACAGTTTGAGATTAGAAAATTATATTCTGTTGAAATTTATATTCTGTCTGCAAGTGCTATGATAGTTAACATCTGTAATTGGAGTATTGATTGAAAATTGATATAAACTTCTATTGTCATGAGGACAATTAAACAATACTTTTGTTTCTTAGGAATGTGATATGATGTCAATAACAGAATGTGTCAAAAGATGACAGGAAATAATCTGTTATGATGTGAGATGTCATAACCATTTCATGAAGTTATTTTGACATGACATAATAGTTGATGTGATTTAACTATTAAATTACATCAAATTATCATAAAAGTTGACATGTTTTGATTTTGTTGAACATAAAAAAATTAGAAGATTAAAATAAAATACATTAACATTGATAAAATGTGTCATCTCAATTATTTATCGTACATTTAAAAACATAATTAATATACTTATTTTAAAAACTTCATTTCAGTCAAATCATTTTCTAATAGGCACCTTTTCCAGCAAAATGATAGTATATTTGTGAGGACCTTTGTGTTATTGATCCTCAACTCTTCTGTCTTTACCCACATAATGCACCATTAGTGCAGCTGAGATCTGTCCTGATGTTCATCTTGTCAGTGGATATTTCTCCTTTTATGATGATGTTGGGAAAGCTGGTTTGAACAAGTGAGCTTTTACACAATGTTTGTTGCTGTGGGAAAGCAAGCCTGTTCCTTGGACTAATGAGACCAGGCGCATGACAACTTTTCAAGGTCAGGACTAACCTCCAAATGAAGTGCTGATGCTGTGGTCAGTGAGCATGAGGAGTTATGGCTTGTTTCGTTTTAGACAAAACAGTAGTTTGGAAAAAAAAAGATGAAGAAGAATGAAGATGTAGCCTAAAATAAAATTATAGTTATTGATTGTAACATCAGGTTTTCCCGGAGTCAGTGTTGGGGCCAGGCAAGGCTGGGGGAGCCCAGCAATGTTGTCACCTCTTTTTACTGTAGATATCTAACTGTTACAAAGATGAAGCACCTCTTCATCAATGAAAATATGGAGCACTGGAGGGGAAAGTGAAGCTCTAAGTCAGCTGATAAACTTTTCCTCCTTGAAACACTGGCTTGCATGAGTGGCTTTGACAAATATTAGTGGTAGTGTATAAAAGTACCATGCAGATGCCTGGAATCCAGACACCCAACTACTCAGAGTAAGCTTGCTGCTGATGAAAAATTGCCATACACTATATGCCTTTTTCCTCACAGTTTTAACATGACTTTAATATGAGCTTATACGTGATGAGTGAGAAGATATGGGTTAGATGATCTGTTTTTGTGGATAACCTGATGTTCAGCAAACACTTGGGAACTGATTGCTTCATATGGCTTGAGTAGGTGACAGTCAATGAAAGATTGGTTCCTAGGATGTTTGCAGACATCAGTAGAGAAATACAGTACTACACAGGGTTTTGTTTGCTTTCATTTCTAATAGAATACTGCAATCTAGATATATAAGATTGCATTCAAATGAACTTCATATGATCTCTCTATTAATATCTTACAAAATGAAAGCAGGATTTCTCAAAATCAAGTTTAAATTGGTTTCAGAACTTGAATTAATGGCAGCTGTATACATGCCTGTGTATACAGAGAGAGTGAAGCTTTTTGTATTTGTTTTCAGTAAGAGTAATTGTCGTGAAGCTGAATACAAGGGAGACTGGCAAGGTCCTTTTCACAGTGGTGCTATAGAAGAGACTCACATTTACATGTGGGATGCAAAGAAATCCTATTTCTGCTTGGAAACTAATACGAACTATTCTCTTGTAGGAGATCTAGAAACTTAGGGTTGATATTCTGCTTTAAAGTGGAAATATTGTTTTTTTAAACTCTGAAAATAAAGTTGACTTTAATGTCAGTGATTTTAGCTGGACATGGAGAAAAATGACTTTGAGTAAGTTAAAGCTGCACTTAAGTGCAGCTGTGTGGATAATCTATAGAACATAACTAAATTGAATTTTAGTTCAGTTTTTAATCCTCAGAATAAATATGGCATCTTTAAAATAAGAAAAAAAAAAGGAAGAAATCTGAGGAGTAAATGGTACTCAGTATTAATATGACACAAAATAATTTAGACTCTTGGGAACTATTTTTTCAACCCTAAAAGTGTCAGGAAGGTAGAATGATCTAAGAATTGTAAAAATAACATATATCTAAGAGCTTAGACCTGACTTTCTGGAGTACAAGAATACAAATAACTACTTCTTCTTGAATTGATATTTATTTACTGGTTTTCAGTTTGAGAAGCCTCAAGATCAGAACAGAGAAAAATAAATTATATTCCTGCTTCTTCGACTACTAGGAGGACTGTATTTTAGAGATAGCTTTAAAAGAATATGGGCACTGGTAAAGACCAATATCCTATTTAAGAATAATATATTTAAGAATAATATATTTTTAAATACAATGTCACAGAATCACTGAGCCAGAACTAAAGAAATAAAACAATTTTGTTCTCTACAGAATAATCCTTTATTTTGATGAATGTTTAGATAAGTAAATGGCATGTAGATAATGTTGTCACTTTGGGAACTGATGAGTAGCTTCATAATAGAATCCAAATTGAGAATAGAGCTAAGAAATGCAACTGCTCCATATCTGAAACAGCACTGTTTTAAATTAGGTGAGTGTTTCCACAAATAACATTTTAATGAAGCAAAAATAATTAACAATGTTCCGGGAAGAGTGAGTTTCCTGGCTACAAAGATTCGTAGTAACTCTTTATGTTGTTAATAGCTTTAATAGCTTTTATTAATATGCTTTAGGCAGATTTTCTATTTAACAAAGTAAATATTCTGACAAAGGAAATATCTCCTTTAGCAATTCTCTCTTTAGTCTCTGTGAGCATCATGGGGATATGTAGCACAACATGTATATGGCTAAAAAAATGAGGGTTGCTGCCTGGTTTTAATTCTATGGTGAACGGCTAGATATAAGAAATGCTTAGACTCAATTTTCTGTTAGGATATAAACCGGTGAGAAATGACAATTTCTATAGCACTCTAATGTAGATATACTCCAAATACACTGTTTACTTCTATTCTGATGCAAACAAAATCCTTTTTATAAATCATGCTGAAATTATTAATAAAATCTTTATTTTTTTTTCCCATGAGACTCTTAGAATCTAAATTACCCTGCGAGAAGATGGAGTGTGAGTGGAATATATTTAAATTACCAAATAAAATGTGGAGGTGGAAAATATTAACTAAGTATAAGAAAAGTGACATGCTGAACAATTAGCATGAAAAATGAATAATGCAAAAAAGATAGCAATATGAGCGACGTATGATCTATGCAAAATGCAGAATTTTGCATAGGGATCAATGCCAGCTAATTCTAAATTCTAATAATCATACCAGGGAGTTTAGAAAAGAAATGACAACAAATCTGGAAACTGCAGAAATTCCCTTCATCCATTATGCTGCCACATGGTGAAAACAGAATATTATCTCACTGCAGTAATCCCAGAGTGGGAGATTGCTCTGTTGCTCAGTAATGCTGCATCTTAATCTGGGAGTTGCTTTTCCTGGAAAAGGCAACCATTCAGCAACCATGACTCCTTATTCCTCACTTTTTTGGTGAGAACTGCCTTTCTGCACAGACACGCTGGAACAGACACAGTGGCAGAGTCCAAATTGACTGTATAAGAAAAGACAGCACCTCTTTCTGTGCCCCTCCTGGGGATGCCTGAGAGGGTACTTGAACTCACTGAGCAGGTCACTGAATTATGGGAGGTCTCTACAGCAAGTCAATATGTGTTTCTACTGGGAACAGTTCCCAGAATGGTGGTTTATGTTGTCAGCGCATCTTACACATCTCTGCAGCACTCTTTACACAGTAGCTTTGCAATGAACTAGCAGAGAGATCGATCACAATTTTATCAGCTATAAATCAGATCTTGATTTCTTTGCTTTACATGCTTATTTACATGGTGCATATTTAAAAGGAGGTATAAGCATTTTAAAGAGATAGGGCCATCCTGGACAGACTTATTTCATGATTGCAGCAGAGACTTCTTGCTGGAACAGAGTGGCTACTTCAATTCTTAGAACTTCTTAGAACCTGTGTAAATTATTCTCAAATTATCCTCTCCCTAAATTAATCTTTTTATGATGGAAGTGATTTGAAAATATTTTGTAATTTAATCACAGATGTATACCAGGCCAAATCTGTTCACTGTGTTACTCTGTTGACCTCCATACTAAGTTTATAAAAAAATCTGATACCAGGCAACTCAGAACTCTGAAAAGCTAATTATATCCACTACAGTCTATCCTTATATGTAGTCATTGGAAAAAAAATCAGTGAGTTCTCTGCAGATCTATGGGTAATTGATCTCTTTTATTAGTTTATTGTTAGAGGCAAATGTTAATTAATCAAGCCTATAAACCACATTTCTCAGCAAAGATATACTCAGCAAAGGTTAGTGGTATAGTAAATAAGTTTTCCCTCTCATGTACTTCGGTGTGACCTTCAAAGTTGTAAGAACACATTTACTAGAGTTTTGGGTTGCTAACCTTAATTTCTTCAAGTAAAGGGGAAGCAGCTGCACTTGGGGCAGCAATATTTTTGCATTAAGAAAGTTACTAAGTAACACGTGCATTCCATTTTGAGCTAGGCTAATTATAATGGACACTTTATAAATGCTTTACTTGCGGCAATGAGGAAAATTTCCTCTTCTATTCACAAGCATATTGCACTGAAACCAAATTGTAAAATTGCTACACACTTGTGAATTTGCTTCTGAACCCTCCAAAAATTATAGCTCCTTATTCTTTCTTTTAACTTTAGAAACTCGACACTGTTCTAATAAAAAACCTCTCCAAATATTTTATTAGACAGTAAACCTAATGAAGCTTAAGTGGAAAACCCTGGACAAAGGAAAAGAAATGAACAATTGGGGATACCTATGGGAGCTTATCCTTTTCTAAAAGCTTTCTACCTCCTTCAGTTTAGGGAGAAAAAATGATTTTCATTCACAATCTCTATTTTATTAAAAACACTAGTCAGGTGGTTTGGAATATCTCATTCAGCTCAACTGAGCTAGATTTCATCTGTATTGCTGTAATGTATGATATGTGTTAAGATACTATAAGTCAATCTGATGGTCTGATTTGGTGCGAAAAGGCTTCTTTTTTTCACCAATATTATAAAATAAGAGAAAGCAGGAGACTATATTATCTTTCAGCATCACAAAGTTCTAATAAAATAGAGATCAAATTTCCTAATTCAAAATAAAAATCAATGAAGGTTTCATTGCTGGTAGGAGTAATAGTCCAAAATGACCGACTTCTAAAAGTGAAGAAAGCACAGATATTATTCATACACTTTATTGGAAAAAAAGTATACTATTGTCATAATTCATTTCTATGTCTGATTCTGTTACAAGGGAAAGGCAATATTACTCAGAGGAACCTGGACGAGGGCATGGAATGCACCCTGAGCAAGTTTGCAGATGACACCAAGCTGGGTGGAGTGGCCAACACTCCGGAGGGCTGTGCTGCCATCCAGAGGGACCTGGACAGGCTGGAGAGTTGGACAGAGAGGAACCTCATGAGGTTCAATAAGGATAAGTGCAGGGTCCTGCACCTGGGGAGGAATAACCCCAGGCATCAGTACAGATTAGGGGTCGACCTGCTGGAAAGCACCTCCACGGAGAGGGACCTGGGAGTCCTGCTTGACACTAAGTTAACCATGAGTGAGCAGTGTGCCCTCGTGGCCAAGAAGGCCAATGGGATCCTAGCCTGCATCAGGAGGAGCGTTGCCAGCAGGTCAAGGGAGGCGATTCTGCCCCTCTACTCAGCTCTGGTGAGGCCGCACCTGGAGTAGTGTGTGCAGCTCTGGGCTTCCCAGTATAAGAGGGACGTAGAGCTTCTCGAGAGGGTCCAGAGAAGGGCAACCAGGATGATTAAGGGAATGGAACATCTCTCGTATGAAGAGAGGCTGAGTGAGCTGGGCCTGTTTTCTCTGGAGAAAAGAAGGCTCAGAGGGGATATGATAAATGTGTATAAGTTCAGGAAGGGAGAATGCAGGGAGGAAGGGGACAAGGGGACTGTTCTCACTGGTGGCCAGCGATAGGACGACGGGTAATGGCCACAAGCTGAAGCATAAGAAGTTCCGTCTCCAGGTGAGGAGCCACTTCTTTACTGTTAGGGTGACAGAGCAGTGGAACAGGCTGCCCAGGGAGGTTGTGGAGTCTCCTACTCTGGAGGTCTTCAAAACCCACCTGGATGCCACCCTGTGCCACATGCTCTAGGTGTGCCTGCTTGAGCAGGAATGTTGGATTAGATGATCTCTAGAGGTTCCTTCCAACCTTGAATATTCTGTGATTCTGTGAACGGACTGAACTCATAGACAAGCTGAAGAGGGACCTTTTCCCACATTGGACCCACCTAGTTTCTTGCTGGGCTAGTGAAAGTGTGATTTTCTGCTTCTATTCTTACCTATATTTTTCTTCAAAGGCATGATTTGATAAATAGTCTGAATCCTAATAAGCTTATACTGATATTATTACAGTCAGAACAGAGTGTAGCAACAGAGAAGGTGAAAGAAGTGAACTAAAATATGAGAAAATACTGTCTTCAAATTGCCTTTACCTTGCCAAGACATAGTTTTAACCTGATGTTTTAGAATTTGATGGAAAAGTTGCTTCCCTGTTCGCTAGCAGAACTGGGAACTTAAACACTGAGCCATCAGTACCATCAGTAAAACCTTTTACAGAAATAAGGAAAAAAAAAGTATATTTCTTTCTGTGAAAGAAAAAAGAAAAAAAAATCTGGGAGTAAATCACAATAGAGAAAGAAAAAAACCCAAGATTTACAGAGTTCAGGATACATAATTCAGGATACATACAAATACAGGACCTCGAAACATTTACAGTGATTGTGTAGAAGCACTTCTTTGGTTATAAGCACTACCTGTTATAATGTACTTGATCTGTGTTATGAAGCTGGAAGATGAGAAGGCTCTCCCTCTCTCTATTTTGTTGTCACAGGCTTTATTCTAACATTTGCTTTTCACAAGTTATATACTTAGACGAGTGCATGCTTGTTATGTAAAGTCAAGAACTGCTTCCCTTCAAGTTTTATTTGAATAGGGATATGATTCTAAAACTAGGAATACAGAGAAAAATGCTCTTAGATCTTAGGAGACTTCCAAGTGCACAAAAGGATTTAGGATATCACAGAAAGATATATGAGACTCTGATAGAATCTAAATCACCGAAGTCCAAAATTGTCCTACTTAAATCTACTGTTTGCCTAGTTACAAACACACAAAGTTCAGGTTCCATTCATTATTGATATTATGACATCTAGAATTCTTAATGGTAAATTTCTGGACAAAGCAGAAGCACTCCTATCTTAATGGGTTTAAGCGACTTGGTTTTCAACTAATTTCAAACAGCTTGTAGTGGTGTTCATAAATTAGGTATTCTTTTTCATCTGAAATAGTCTCTCCCTAATGAGCATGTTCAAAGCAGATGGCCTGAAAGAAAAACAAAACCCTTCGGTTTCCTTTGACACATACGTGGTAGTGGAAACACAGGAAGTAGTATCACCAACATCCTTTGACCACACCTCACTGCTTAGACAGATTAGGAGAGCCACGTGAGGATCCTGAGATCTAAATTGTAATTTGAAAACCTGTGTTTAACTGACTTTTTGTTTCTTATGGGAGAATCAATGCTGGGGTGTGGAAGTGAAGAGAAGGGGAAGAAAACTTTTGAAACTGGGTTGTCACTAGTTTAGTGATGATGTCCTGGCCTGAATATATTTTTACATTTTTTTTTGCCAGTTGCTGAATAAGTGCATGCAGACACAAAGTGGAAGTCAGGCTTCTATGTGCTTAAATACAAGTATTCCTTCTTTCTTCTCTTCCAAACAATGGAAAATTTGCAAGGGTACAAATTGTCCTTGCTTGTCATTACTGTATTAAAAAATGTTTATTAATTGTTATTAAATTTTAAATCTAATAATTATAGGTACTACTAGAGATCATGCTGTTGAACGGAGAATGTAGGACAGAAGGAGGAACAACAATGTAAAGAAGAGGGAACAGATACAGAAAAAGGGAGACATGAAAAAATCCTAGTGTTTGAATTAACTGGGAAGAATATTTGCAGTAAGGGAATGTAAGTTCTTCTCAGTATGGTAAAAGCGGTGTTTTAACAATACCCCCATCAAGATCAGGATGCTTTTACATTGCAAGCTTTTAGCATTTTTTTTCTGACTTTCTGTGTGATGGGTGAGTAAAGAGTTAACAATAGAACTGCTGAATAGCATAAACTCTGCTGATGTGTCAGAAACACGATGGGGAAATGATGAGTACTTTTCCTCAGTAGCAAGGTGGGAAAGTGGGAAGTGTTGTGGAGGAATCCCTTATAAATATCATGCCAGTTAATGGTGGATGGTGTTATCACAAAGATCACAGAATCACAGAATGATAATGGTTGGAAAAGACCTTTAAGATCTTGCACTGGTGAATAAAATCAACTAACTAAATCCCAGCCCTTTACTATTTCACTGTTTCCTTAACAAGACAACACAACACTGTGTGCATGTGTATTCTGAAGTCACTTACACAATGCTGTTATTTGAAGGATTAAAAATATCTAAAATAATTGTGCTTAAAGTTAATTTTATGTATTTTAAATTTTCTTTATGGGGCAGGTAGAAAGAGCAAGAAAACCATGTGAAATATTGACATATAACAAGCCTTTAGCAAAGGCTGAGCAGGGCACTTCAGTAGGCTTTCTTGAGTACTGATAACTAAAGAAAGAATAGAGGTACTGATTCAACTGGAATTGTGTTTGGATGAATCTTACCCATTTCTGGATAAGAAATGTAAGACCAATGAATATGAGTGGAGATATCAAGGAAGTACAACAGGTATAAATTTGTATGAAGAGCTTATCTTCCTCCCACTTCGTGGCTACTGTGATTAAAGCAGAGCAGCTGTGTTGTGATGCTGTGTTGTGTACTGTGATTACACTACTTAGATTGGGACTGTATTTGTTTCTTATGAGCCTTTCTGTATTCAGGGAAATAGAATTTCGTGTTGCTTTCAAATAAAAAGAATTTTATTGAAAGGACTGGCAATACCACTATGGAAACAACCAGAAAACTCCCAAGTTTACGCTAATCCTCTGAGCAAAAAAAAAAGACAATATTTTGAAAGGTCAAACTTTCCTTCCTTTAAATTTTTTCATTTTTTAAAAAGTATGTTTATTTTTAAAAGGAGAATGCTGAAAAAAAAAACCCTTGGGAATTGAATACAACTGTGATATTAGAAAATGTGGCCTCATTCTCTTTGATAGCACAAATAAAGAGACTTATTATGTGCTGTCTACCTAACCTGGCTTGAGTCACTGCCATGACTCTCAGCAATAATAACAACCTTTCATCTCCTAAGAGCAAGAAAGTCTGTTTTTAACTGCATCCTGTCAGAAGTGAAAGACAGATTTTTATCTTATGGATATGTCACATGAATTGCAAACCTGCAATCCTGCATTTTGAGGTGCCTGAATTGCCTTGTGGTTATCTTTTATAATTTCAGCTTCACTATTTAGAGATTCAGGTCTCTCAAGCTTCTCTGCCCTCTTAAACTTTACAGTGCTCACGTGTGTTAAGCATTCAGTATCGTGGGACATTTTGGAAGTAGTGTTATTGAGATAAAATATGAAGTAAGAAAGTCAACAATAAATATGCAAGCATATACTAGTGAAGAGCCGAGTGGGGTGATGGAGTGCCCGTACATAAAATCTAGAAGCTGATTCCAGTCAAAATATTTTTTTTGGTCCTTTTATGAGAATTGCAGTGATGGGTGGACTTGTAGCTTTGTAGATGCCCAGGCCATACCATCCTGCAAAGTGAGGAGCAGATGCTAAGAAGTCATGGAGATGAAGACACATCCAGGAGCTGGCCACTTGCACAAAAAGTGTTTACTTGAGTTATCTGTCTGGATTAATAGTTTTTCATTATTGATATTTTGAGAATCAACTTTTTGCAAGCTATAGAATAAACTCCATTAAAGTCATGAGGCTGTTCCATTGGGGGTTGAAAATATCGCAATCCTCACACATTTGTCCCAGGATTTTAAATTTAAATTTTCTAACTCTCTAGTGACACCTCTGACAAATCAAATTCTAATCAAAACTGCAGCAACAATAATTTTATCCCTTCCTTGGTGTATGTTCACCTGAGAGCCTCACACACTCCCCGAGAGTGTTCGAGCTTGTATTTTCCATGTGTGAAGCAGTATACTGAATTATCTTCCTGACAGCTTTAGTAAAAGATTGCTTGATTATACTTGTATTTTTTTGTTGTCAATCAGAATGATTTTGATTGTGCAGCAATGTTTATAACCCTTTCAAAATGCCCAGGAATTTTTATTTTAGTTTCATTTTTTCTTCTGTTATGCTGTTTTATTAATTTCCATATGTACTTTGAGAAAAGCCTGTGTAAGGAGAGCAAAAAATAAAGTTACATTTATAGTGAAGTTCTTATACAGAAAAATATAGTTACCTCTCCAAAAGGAGAAGAACAAGAGAGAAAATATCTTAACAGTTTGCAAACAAAAATACTTCTTTTGGCTAAACCTGTCCTCTTCTCTGTCTTTAATAATCTATATTTTATTCCCTAAACACACAATATGAATCATCATTTTTTCTGTCTTATTTAAAATAGTTATAATGCAAGTAGATGCTACTTTTAAGGGTAAATAACATTAATAAACTTAGTTAAGAACAGTAGTTTTTTTTTTTCACAGAAGGCTTGATTTTTCTGTTACTCTAAACACCTACAGAATAGTGTTGGTAAGCATCTGAAATATCTGAGATATTATAAAAGTTAAAAATTAGTTCATGTTGTGTCTATTAAACAGAATGTTAGAATGGATTATGAAAATATCTCCTTCTGGGCCTAAAACGTGACATAAAAAAAAATAGCTGCTGTTTATTCTTAATTTCTAATTAGAGAAAATTGCTAACTTGAGTTGCTGAGGAGAAAATCCAAATCAAATTAGGAATGAGTACAATCCAGTTTGGAGTACTGTTAGAAAAACTCAGGTTTGTACATTATTATGTATAATGAGATATCTAGAAATATGTGGAAAGAAAATTGAACTTTTGCCCATCAAAAAATGTTTATATGCTTATATGTTAATTTTGAAATAATATTATGTCTGCTTAATTATTTTAAGTGTCTCCAACTCCCAAAAGAATATGTTTGCAAAGTAAGTCATTGTTAATTCTCATTTGCATGATAGCTCCATTTTAAAAGTATAATCAAACTGGTACAACAAATGGACCAAATCCATAAAACTTTATCTGATCTGCCAGCTTAAGGAATATAAGAAACAATGATTTGATTAGCATGAGGGTTATAAATCCATAATATGTGATTCCAAACCCACACAGAGTGAGGCATCCTGACTAACATGACATGCAGACACCAATTACTTCTTTGCCTAAATTATTTTCTACTCCTGGAGAGTAGAAACCAGCTCTCCTTCTCCTGTTGACAGAGTTCATATTCATAACCTGATTTATGTGAGCAATGCCATGTATTCTTAGTTTTCAGAGAAAACTGTAAAAACCCAACAAAGGAATGATAGCAATTATTCATTTCAGAGAGCTAAAAAAGCTATTCCTATCTCTACAGAATTTTTTTTAACTATTAAAAGTAAAAAGTGATCTGTGCTCAATCTTGCCAATCATTTCCCATAAGAATTTATAGGTCAAGTCAGCTACCAGCTAAAACTAATTATAGATGATATTATTGGCATAGAATTCAAAGTTGTGTGAATTACATTTTAAAGGAAAACCAGTGAGCCCCACAGGTAAAAAAAAACAAACATTAAAATGTTTACAATGCCTGTTGGAATTAATAGTGATAGGATAACATCCTTGCTCTTGGTAATACAGTCATATTTGTCTATAGCTTCAGACAATATAAGTCTGTTTTCGAAGGTTTATCTTCTGACTGTTAAATCCAAGATAAAAGAGGGAAAAGAAGGCTTCAGATAAAATTTTTTTTTTTTTTATTTGAATCTGTGTGGGAAAGAGAAGGGAAGAGGAAACAAAATTGAATGGACCAACTTTAAGCTATAAAAAACACTTCACAAATTCCAAAGCCTGAGATCAGCTGTTTCAAGTACTTATTTGTTCCAGATTTGCAAGTAGAACCTATAAATACTACATTCTTCAGTGCAATTACCTTGCTTTCCTTCATACAATTAAAAAAATTAGAAATTACTTATTAAAAATAATAACTTGCTTTACTGCACATACAGGCATATTTTTAAGGGTTGACTATTTTTGCTTGGATACATATTTTATTTCATATATACATCATGCAAATGTCATATGCATTCTCACTCCTATTTGCCAAAGTAGATTCATATACTAGTAATATATGGTGTTGACTTTTGGGACAGCTGTGATCCTTTGCACTCTACTTCCCACATTATACAGACCAGAGAATTTCCTTCTGTTTCTTTGAAGTATAACTGAAACGTTCCCATTTACTTATATTCACTGATACAAATTTATATTTTATTGCCATCTTAAAATTTGTCTAGCTTGAACTTCTAGTTGTTTGGTTGGCATGTTTCCCAGTCCTCTGATCATCCCTGTAACTGCTTAAAGAATACTTTTTTTTTACCTTAAAAATATATTTTTAAAACCATGGTTATTAGATCTGGACTCAGGTTTCTGACAATAAAACTCTAATCATCATCATCATTGAGACAACATCTAATCATTCCTACAGCCACTGCTTTATTTGGCATGCAGTATTCTTCTCTTCTGTCTTTTACCTGAAATTTAACTGAACTTTTAGCAAATTAACTAGTGAGTTAAATATGGCTTACATATGGCTTCTTTCTCAAAGGGTGACTTCACTTTTAGTCATATTGCAAAGTCCTTTTTTTGCCAGTGATAAGTTTTTCAAGCAATTCAAGTCCAGAAATAATGTATTTGCACAGTTGACATTGGAAAAGGAAACTTCATTTACTGAAAGCAACTTCTTTCTTCTTGGGCAATGTTTTCTGAGTATGTCACAGTCCATTATCATCTCTATCTTCTAGCTGAATGTGTGCATAACTCATTTGGCCCCAAGCTATGAAAGTATGATTAAAATAATCTTTCTATTAATAATTTCATCAGTCAGACTTGATCAGCTCATGTTATTGGAAACTGAACATGGATGGTGTAAATTATTTGACAACCTGTCCAATGAGCTGAGGGAAAGAATCTGGGTAGAAATGGTTTTCAAATTTCCTACTTCAAATCAGACAATATATGACTAAGTAATTCTTTCAGAATAAAGAAAGTAGAAGGAGTTTGCTTTGTTTGGCTTACGGTGTACCCAAATACTTTGTCCATTTGTCCATTTGCTAATCAATACCTGTCTCTGCTGCTCTCCAACCCTTCTATTTCTGCACGCACACACAAAAAATGTAGTTATTTCAAAACAGGGAGAGATACACTTCAGAATGAGTGTATGGTTAAGATCTTCACCATTCTCCTTAAGAGATTCACCCACAGACTCCCCTTATAAAAAAAACAAGAAGTGGAGAAAAATGTAGCTTCTATAAAATTTACTAGTTCAATTAATTTTATTTTGAAGTAATTTTATTTTGAAGTAATTTCTTAACAAAGTGCACTTTTTTAACTAATGGAATTCATGCAAATTTATTTTTTGGCTTACACTAATTCCTTGTAATTTTTGTCAGCTACAAAAATTATCATGCAAAGCAAATAATTACTGCATTTGAGGTAATAGTAAGTATACATGTAGTATTAAGTGCACATAAAAAGTAAACAAATCTTCAATAGTAGCTAATGAATTCATTCATATATGTTTTAAGATATATAGTTATCCATATGTTTTCTGTCTTGTTAGAATAGGTGAAGATAATTTTACCACCTTTAAGCCCTTTTCATTTTTGATTAATTAAAAATAAAAAGATGTATATTTTGCAACTGTGCTTAAGTGGTGTTATTAAAGATCTGAATTCAGATTTATTTACTAATTGCAAATGTTATTTTATAGTAGAAGTACAAATGCAGTAATTTTAGGGTCTGCGTACTGGATTCATACAAGCAAGCTCATGTCCATCTCCATTATGCAGCTCCATTTATATCATCAATGTCTAAATTAAGAAGTACCAAATAAGATTATGAACCAGAAGAGTGGAGGTAGACAGAGACTGAAGAAGAATTAGGGACTCACTGGAATCAGTGATAAAACTTCCAATACCATAATTACTATTATTATAAATTATAACTATTTACTATGTTGATCAAAATGACCATTGTCAGTAATACTAATATTTGACATCTCTCACTCTTCTAAATATATAATCTAAAAAACTAAGGATGCACTTAGTTTCACTAAAATCCCTAAAAATTTGCAAGTGAATTTTCTTTCTTTTTCCAATACTTTATGATGTCTCTTATTGCCAGCTGAATGTGCAGTCTGCACTAGTAAGAACACTTTGTCTACTGGCTACTTAAAATTCCACTGCTACTGGTCCTATCTCTAGGGAGGACATTTTGTTCTGCAAAAATTGAAGATATCTCATGTTAGAGAGATAACTCTACTCAATCTTCACCTTTTAGTTCCTCCAATAAAAAAGACAATATGCTAATAAGTATCACTTGAGAATAAAAATTGAAATAATCACTTATGAATTTACCCACAGCTGACAGCTTTATTAATCTCTGTAGCTGCTGTCATTTGATAAAGAACAACATACAATAAAAACTCTGCAAATTACCTAATTAGATATTCTTCACAGAAGCTCTACTGTTATAATAGCCAGTAATCAGGTAAAAAAAAAAATATATCATTTGTCTTGGAAAGGAATAGCTTTTTGCCAATCCTTCTCATTTATGATGATCTAGCTAGAAAGCAATGAGAGGATAATGTTTCATAGTCAGCAGCAATATTCTGGCACTCAGGTATTTTTGTAAATAGACTAGGAAGTATCCTTATGGTTCTTGTAGGGATACTTGGAGAAATTAGTTTATTCCTAGGTTTACATGGCTTTCTTCATTTTCTTAGAGACCGATTACAAGTAGAGACCTAACTAATCTCAATAGAGTTGAATCCAACTGGTAGCTTTCCAGTGTAATTCCTTCCATATATTAATCATGTTTGAATCAGTCATGTATCTTGGATACTGGAGATGGGATTTATCTGCTAATGAATAAGTCTTCATATGAGTTAGACACTTCAAGGTAGAGCAAAATAGGACTCAGTTCATATCATCCTGAAAAAAAGAGATTAAAAACATTAAAAATAGTCTTGATGAGTTGTGCCTAAAAACATTTATTTTTTTTCCACTGATGATAAAAGAAGCCTAGGCTGAGTAGCTAACATTGCAGATATCTGAGACTACCTGTGGTGCCTCTAGAATACATTCTTCCATCATATTTCCAGAAGTCTATATAGTCATCTCATCAACAGACAGTATTAGATCCTAAAGTCCTTCTGTTTTGTGTAAACATGTTAAATACTGTGGGAATGGCATAAAGTAGCTGTTTTTTTTTTTTCCCCCGACTTCAGTATATCTTCACTTTGACTCTTTCTTCTCAGTGCTGTTGCTGATGATATTCGTATATCTTTTTAATCTTCTCTTGCATTCTCTAAAAGACCTTAAAAGAATAAATATGTAAGAAAATATTCTCCTTTGAGAGCTGCTTGCTTGCCTTCAAGGTGTGGTCAAGCTGGGTCTTTCCCTTGGCAGTGTGGAGATAGTAAAGGAGCTCCTAGAGACCTATGTAACAATGAATATAGATTCTTTCCAATGAATAGAGCCTTCCATTCCCTTCCCAAAATCATTTTCATAGTGTTGTTTATCTAGCATATCTGGATTTTAGTTTTTAAGACATTGACTTTTGTTCTACAGATACAAAGCTGTTTTCTACATCAGACTCTAAAGATGATATTTATTAGATCATCCTCTGAAGATTAAGAGTAAGTAAGATAAAGTATTCTCAAGTAATAAAAAGAAATAATTCAAGGAGACAAGAAATATAAATTAATAACAAATAAATAAGGCATATTTGCTTGCTTAAAATAGGAGAAAAATCTTCAGATATAGGGCTTATAAGTTTATCAGAAATGTTTTTTTCTTCCCTTAAAATGTCACTGATGAATGTGTAATCTCTTTTTTTAAGTGCTCCATATATATGCCATGTTAAAGCCTACTAGAGCAACCTACACTGAAGTGAGTTGTTACTCTTTTCTCAGAGACTGTTGATTTCTCTGTTGATTCTATGAAAAGCTATTAGACTTTATTTCAGATAGTAGATCATTAATATTAAAATCTCATAGAAGTATTGATGAAGTTTTTGTATATTTATAGTATTTATATTATATAATAAAAACAGGAAAAATTTAACATGCATAGATACAAACAATACTATGGAATTAGGAATGAATCTTAAAAATAACAGTTATTTAGAAGAGGTTCTGCTTGATGACTAGAAATTTTAAATGCATTTTGATATGAAATTTAGGTATTAAAATATATGTAATATTAACGTATTATATGCATAATATTAATATATTAGGGCAATAAGCACAACTTTTATTATCTCTATATTAGTAGATGCTGAGTTCTCCTAATTTCTCCTAACTATTGCTCAGTCCTCATGCCATTACCTGCATCAATTGCTTTTCCTCATTCTCCTTTTTCCTCAAAAAAAATATTTTTCCTAAAGGTTCTAGAGAATCATTGTAAACATAAGGAGAAATGAAAAATTCAGTCAACAAACCTTGCCTAAGGAATTATGCTCAGAGAATTTTTAGCATTTCAGGATGAACCACATTTCCATTAGAACTTCTCTCATGTTAGTCTTTTTTTTTTTCTTTTTAGTTTTCATAACTCTAGTTTGCAGATGTTATGTTAGCTCAAGATATTTTTTATTTAGCATATGCTTCACAGAAGCAAAATGTGATGCCAGTTTACATTTTCCCACCTTGTATTGTTACAGTCAGCTAAGCAGTTTTACAAGAGTCCTGGCAGTTCTGAAAAATCGCTTTGCCTTCGCTATTGCTGCTGGGTTTTTTGAACTCAAAAGAATGAGAAAAGTTATTAGAAATTAAGTTAGAAATTAATGAGAAAATATATTATAATGAAAAAAGTATGACTCACCATCTGTGAAAACTTTATTCTTTTCCTCTTATTCTCCCCTTATTCTCCTCTATACCAAACTTGTATGTTCTACACTTTTGGTGTCTGAACCAACAAAGGGTAAATCTTCCTGATTCTGCTCCTCTCCTCCATGTGCACAGCAGAACTCGGAGGCTCCATTCTGCTAGCACCGACTAACCAAGTAGTTTTATACTAGAAGGAAATGGAAAGCTGGGAAGCACATCATCTATTTCCTTTGTTTTTGGAAATGTAGTCAGGAAAGAAGATAACAAACACTAATTTTAAGACCTGTTCCTTCCTATCAGGGGGTTCTATGTTGCCGATAAGAAGGCTGATAAAAAACATACTACCAAGAACATTATTTCTTCTGCCAGAACATGCCATTTACTGTGTCTTTATTCCTGATAGATATATTTGGAGCAGAAATTATTATTTCTTCTGGGATACACTGAGAGTTCTTATGGTGACAGGAGAAGCAATACCTTTTCTCCTTTTGCCATTTCCAGCTGAACTCTTTTGGGACAGGGTCCTTCCCCTTGGCTCCTTGCTTTCAATGGGGCTATATAGGACTCAAAGTCTTCTACCTGGCATGTCATAAGCTCAGTGAAAGGCTTTTCCCAGTGTATGTTTGCACTAAACTGAAAAATGAAAAAAAACCTGCTTCTGTAGTAGCAAACATGTTAAGATTATTTCCTAGATGTCTATTGCCTTAAACCTATGAAATCCTTCCCCTGTGTAGGCAGATGGAAGCAGATTCAATGGTTTGTCAATCCTTTAGTATGTAAGGAATCAAAAATTCCCTGTCCTATGAATAATCAAGTGTCTTATGTAAAAATCAAACCTGAGACCAAACCTCGAGAATCTAACCTTTGCTTCTGAGATGAAAATCCCAGTCAGACTGAGATGATGTTCACACCAACACTCCATCTCTTTTCTCCTTGTCCCCTTCCAAAGGACTATTGATTAATACTAACTGCAACAAGTTTGTCATGGGAGATGGAGGTAACTTCACCCTTGACTGCCTTAACTGAGGATAGTCACCTTTCTAATGCGAGGAGATGAACCTCTCTTTTTCTCTTTCCAGGAATCGCTATATGTAGTATGAATTATGTAATTAATATAGGTTATTCCAGCTGGGTTTTGAGAGAAAATGCTGGCACATGAATCAGCCTGAAGTATGCAGGCTGGATGAGTAGAAGAGACCACTATGAGGAAGAATGGATATTTCTTGAAATCCAGAGAAAACCTATGGTTAAATGTGAAAAGTGAAAAGTCTGAGGGTTTTCATTGCCCATACATATGAAAATAATGAGGAAAATAGTAGTTCTTGTTTTATGGTACAATCATTATCAGATCAATGTGAGTATTATGTGAAGCTCCACAGAAAACAAGATAAAACAGTATTCACACAGCTACGCACTTTTGTATATGATGAAGAATTTCATCAGCAGGAGCTGACACATGCATAGAGTAAACAGAGGAAGACAATGCTTTGTCAATACTTCTGAAGAAAAATTATTCTTGAAAAATACTCTCACTATGAGCAGTAATAACATTTTCCTGAGACTGATATTTCAAGTACTTACGTACCATATCCTCTGATTTGAGTTGACTTCTGGAAATAAGACTGGCTATTTATATCACTTCTGAGTTACCATAAGTGAAACTTTGACATTTAGTGAAATAGTGCATGCATTTGAGAATTCCCCACTTCCCACTTTTCCATAGTACATTGCTCTGTTTATTTCTCTCTAGGCCACATTACAGTGAAATGGGCTGTCATCAGAAGCTGTGAAATATGTCATAAAATGCCACATGTTGACCCTAGGAATAATAGATGCAACTTCAGGACTTAAGCAGAGTTGTCCATTCCGAGTAGAATTGGAGTTTGACCTCCTTAAAAATGAAGGAAAAGAAAAAAAAAGCTCAAGAAAAGATATATTAGGCCAATAGGGAAAACAACTGAAAGAATTAATTTGCATGTGGGGAGAAAATAAAAGACAGTTCTCCAATAAGCTTTTCTATAATATCTCTGAACCATATATTGATATATTAAATGTAACAAATTTAATTAAGAGTAACCTGAAAGATACTAAATTTTATTTTGGTTCAGTAAAACGCAATTAGGAATGCAACGCAGGTGTGCAAGCGCAGATGTGAAAGTAAATTTTAGAGTTTATAATAAAATAAGATGAAAGGTGAGGGATATTTGAAAGTACAAGGCTGATATTGTTACAGACTAGAACTACAATCATGGCTTAGAACGAAATAGTTACTTTCCTGACATATGGGTGACTATCTCTTTTGAGCAACACACTTTCATAATTGGTATCAATCTGAAAAGGCTGTGGGTGAATATTCCAGAAACAGAATACCAGTTTTAAAACTGTCATTTCTTGGAGCAAAGTACACATAAAAATGAATCATTACAGCAAGTGTAAATTATGTAGTTAATTAAATTATTAATACATTGTCCTAGCTGATAATTAGCCCACATCAGTTTTTTACTAGAAACCTGAAAAATATTTTTGAAAAGTGTTTCAAAGATATTTCAGAAAAATACTCAATCCTGAAGGATTTAATCCCAATGTACTTCTGAAAAGATATGATTCTCATGAATCCCAATGACAAAAGTCTATGTAGCTTTCACATGTGACAACAAAAATTCAGATTAGTTAACCTACTTTAAATCAATATAGACAATAAATCACATGAGAAAAAGTGGATGCTGCTGGCAGGCTGAGTGAGTTTTCTGGCTTACAAACCAGAGTTTGAAATTTTTGTATCCTTTCTTATAACTCTACAATTCTCCAGAAAAAAATGGCTACCTGTTTAGGTTATTACAGAATAACAGAATGGTTAAGGTTGGAAGGGACCTCTAGAGATCATCTAGTCCAACCCTCCTGCTCAAGCAGGCACACCTAGAGCACGTGGCACAGGGCGGCATCCAGGCAGGTTTCAAAGACCTCCAGAGAAGGAGACTCCACAGCCTCTCTGGGCAGCCTGTTCCAGGGCTCTGTCACCCTCATAGGAAAGAAGTTCTTCCTCATCTGGAGATGGAACTTCCTGTGTGGCAACTTACACCCATTGCCCCTTGTCCTATCACTGGACACTGCTGAGAAGACCTTGGCCCCTTCCTCTCTACATTCTCCCTTCCTGAACTTATACATGTTAATCAGATCCCCTCTCAGCCTTCTCTTCTCCAGAGAAAACAGGCCCAACTCAGTCTCTCCTCATACGAGAGATGCTCCGGTCCCTTAATTATCTTTGCTGCCCTCTGCTGCACCCTCTGTAGAAGCTCCATGTCCCTCATACTGGGGAGCCCAGAGCTCCACACAGTACTCTACGTGTGGCCTCACCGGAGCTGACTACAGGGGCAGGATCACCTCCCTCGACGTGCTGGTAACACTCCTCCTGATGCAACCAGGATCCCATTGGCCTTCTTGGGCACGAAGGCACCCTGTTGCCTCATGGTTAACTTGGTGTCAACCAGCACTCCCAGGTCCTCCTCTGTGGAGCTGCTCTCCAGCACATCAACTTCTAGTCTCTACTGATTCCTGGGGTTATTCCTCCCCAGGTGAAAGACCCTGCACTTGTCCTTATTGAACCTCATGAGGTTCCTCTCTGCCCAGCTCTACAGCCTGTCCAGGTCCCTCTGAATGGCAGCAGAGCCTTCTGGAGTTTTGGCCGCTCCACCCAGCTTGGTGTCGTCTGCAAACTTGCTTAGGGTGCACTCTGTGCCCTCCTTCAAGTCGTTGATGAACAGCACTGATGAACTGATGAACAGTTGAACAGCACTGGGCTGACCGCTGTGGGACACCACTGGCCACAGGCCTCCAACTGGACTCGGCCCCATTTATAAGCACTCTCTGAGCTCTGCCATCCAGTCAGTTCTCAATCCACCTCATTGTGCACTGGTCCAGTCCACACTTCCAGAGCTTTCCTTGGAGCATAATATGAGAGATGGTGTCAAAAGCCTTGCTGAAGTTAAGATAGACAACATCCACCATTCTCTCCTCGTCCAGCCGGCCAGTCATGCCATCATAGAATGCTATCAGGTTTGCATACATAAAATGAAAGATCCTCCCACATAGTAGAGTTGAAGGTAGGTGGCACAAGTCTGAAGGATACAGAGAGGACACTCTTTTGGAGAATGTGATAACCTGGGCTTTCTTGGCAAGCCCCACGAAATGGGAGAAAATCAGAAATGTACTGGTCACAATTCATGTAATCATATGACCTCTTCCTGCTCTAACATATTCCATAAGATATAATTCCATACAATGAGATACAACTCCACTGATGTCAATTGAGAAATCAGTGCAAAGCACAATAACTTCGAGTAGTACTGTTATTAATAAGCTTAATTAAACCAGAAAATTAAAATTAACAAGCTTAATGAAACCAGAGTGGCTTCTCTATTTCTAAGAGAATGATTTATTGATCAAGATCCCAGGACAAACTTTATAGAAATGTGTATGATGTGATTGTTACATATAATTATTATCAGTAGCATTTTATGAAGTGGGATTCTGCCAGGGAACCTGTTTTATATTCTTACTTTATAGAAATTGTCATCAGAGACAAGTTAATGGAGGAATGATTAAAGAAGCTAATAAAATAACAAAGCATATTTTTAATGGTACTTTTCTTAATGCCTTTATTACATAAACTTGGCAACAAACTTAGATGGAGGGAAAAAAAAGCTTTATTTAATAGAAAATGTAACCTTATTACCAGAAATGATAACAATTTCCATCTTGTTTTACAATTATCATTAAATATTTATACCTTGAGGCTTGTGTGAATTTTTCTATTAATGAAAAGTTAGCATTAGAAAGAAAAAAGCGGGAAGGAGGGAGAATTGTCCACTAAATCCATTGCAAAATCTTCCCAAATGTCAGCATTGTAGTGCAGTCTTTGTTTGTATTCTATGATTTTTCTTATGATTTGCTAAGTTATGAGAAGATATCATGGGAGAAAACAAAGTTGATTAAAATAGAAAATTCAGCATATTGGGCCCAAACATGGTAAGTTATAAAATATACACTTATGATTTTCATGTAGCCTAACCCAGCCATCTAGTTACCTGCTAAATTAATTATTTTAGATTTTTAAATTTTATTGTATATTATATTATTATTGTAATAATATATATTATATAATATATTTTATTATATTTTAGAATTGACATTAAGGAACAAGGAAATGAAGAAAATTATTTTGAAAAGTGATTTTTTCTCCCCATAGTTTGCTGATTGGGTGCTTGCTTTTGTTTCTAAATTTTACTGTACCTGTTTTTTGTTTTGTTTTGTTTTTTCTTATATTTTTATTACCATAGAATCCAAGATTTGTTTCTGGGAAAACTATATGATATTTGTGGTGATCTATATCTGCCAACAGATGATTGGCATTCACAACTTTATGCCTGGCTTTAAATATGGAGCAATATGACAAAAAAAGTCAGTAGGTTAACTGACTGACTAAACCCTGCTTTTTTTTTTTTTGTAAGGTAAACCATATTTCTTAAGACAAAAGTAGCTTCTTTTTGACATTGTTTAAGGTGATGTTAGATCACGAATCCTTATTTTGTACTGCAGAGGCATTATACAAAGAAATGTTGTCAGCAAGACTACACTCAGTAGTAAGTATTCCCCATCATAAATAAGGAGCCACAGTATCACTTTTGCAAAGACATGCAACATCTGTATTTTTGTATCAACACATACCATAATGAAATTATTTTATCTTCTTGTTCCTGTCCTATACAGACAGGACCTCTTTCTAACAAAATTGCTTTAATTAAAAAAAAAAAAACAACAAAAAATCCCTGAAGTTTCATTCTTTCAAAGACTGAGTATAGTGTTATAATCTGTAGTGTTATAGTCTTTATAATTCATACAACCTTCATTTGACTCTTTTAAGTTATGAATAATAATTTAGTTCCTTAGTAAAATAGGTGGAAAAAAGATTCTACACTCTTAAAAGGAGTAGAACTGTAGACATTCACCAAGCAGCATTCACTACGTATAAATGAGAAAGGGACTCAAAACACAGGTTACAAACACCTCCATATTGCCTAACATCACTCAGTGAAAGGTTTCCTAAATACTAATTAAAATTAAGCACAACCTGTGAGTTTAACTTGTAGGATCTTCATCTTCACCTATACCTCATTATCATACCTTTATCCCTCATCAGCCTTTTTTGGGCTATGTCTACTTAGACTGACAATTTCTTGGAGCAGAGATGTACCATTCTTCATAGACTCTGATGAGCTGTATCCACCTGTAGGACTGGGCAAATGTAACAATTGGCCTGAAAATGCTCCTTGAACCCTACATATGCTTCTATGTACTCGGCTCAGGTGACTTGCTAAAACTGACATGATAGACTCTCCCAGAGGGCAGAATATCATCATCTCACTGGCAGTGTTCAAGAAATGTCTAGATAAGGCACTTACAGACACGGTTTAGCACGTATGGTGTTGAAGAGCATACAATTAGACTTGATGATCTTTAAGGTCTTGTCCAAACATAGTGATTCTGTGATCTCTCAGTAATGAATCTCTCGGCCCAGCTCAACAACACTGCAGAACAGCCCTGCTTATGCTGCTGCCTGGCTTCACTTCCCACAAGGGCTAGGCTTGGACCACAGCTTCCAGGCCAAGGGCACATGGTGAGGAAGATCAAAGAGATGGGTCAGGGTATGTGGGTTGTGTAAGGGTAGGGTAGTTATAATCTGTTGGCACATTCATTTGGCCTGCATTTTTTTTTCCTGTTGCACTTTAGAGAGTGAACTTGCCAGCAGAAAAATAGCACTTGCCAATTTTCAAAGCGATGTCATACTACATTGTCAGCAGTGATTTCCTTCAAAGCTCGTGGTGTTAGCAGCAGTTGGGTGAACCTCCTTATGTGTGCTTTGCTGATGGGACCCTGGCTCCCATATCTGGGTCAACTCAAGAGTATTGACTCAGACACACTTGCCTTCTCTGCCTGAACTGGGTAGCTAGACTTTCCAAGGGAATGATGGCTTGAATAACTTTGAGGAAATTAAAAAAAAAAGCAATTTGGCGTCAATGGAAACCCTGAGAGATATATATTTATATACGGAATTCTCTTTGGATCGCAGCAGGTTTTGAATGTGACCTGTATACCACACAGAGCAATATTTCACAATATATAAACTATAGCAAACTGAAAATAAATACAATATTTCACAATATATAAACTATAGCAAACTGAAAATAAATAAAATACTTTCACTGAAATACTTGCTGTGAACTGTACTAATCCAAAGGTTTCTGTCAGCTTTCTGTGCAATGAATTGTTCTCTCAAAACAAAATAAAGTTTAACTGAAGCTTTAGCTATATTAAAGAGAGATGATTTTTTTTCTCCTCTTTATTTTCCATCAGGAACTCATATTATAATGTTGCTTTTATATAGTATTAAGACTTTACCTTAAATAACTTAAAATAGGCAATCAAGTTTCCCAAAATACCATTATCTTAGCAATCCTAGATTGCTAAGGCAATAGACATAGACAATGAGATATAGAATTTTCTTGTTCTTTGTCAGTAAAGGTGTTTCTTTAAATGTTATTGTTCAGGCTATAACATTTTTATTCATGACTAGGATTTTTTATCCTATTGCACTTAGAAATATATTGAAAAATGTCAAGCTATATGCAACAGTTGAGGTGATCTTTCTCTTGAAATTTAAAGCTCTGAATTTCTTATATATTTCACTGCAGTTTGTGAATTTTAGCCAGGGAGTCTTAGTATTAGGTTACTTTTGTTTTAACACTGGCTACCCCAATCCATTATAATTCTAATGAATTTGCCGTTTCAGGGCATGAATTTCTAAACTGCTTATGAAGCTTCAGATCCCAGAGAAGTCAGTGGCAGTTGGGAGCAGAACTCTCACAGCTCATTTTTAGCCTCTCTATGAATTGGAGCATGTGATTGCGTCAAAAAGAAGTGTGACATAAAATAACCAACATCAATGGTAGTGTGTTTAAATTTTTTCCACATTTTCCTTTGTGTCCTTGCTATTCCATAGGAGAGTCAGTTATACATATGATAAAGTGAACATTTCAGTACTGGAGAGGAGTATGAGGTCTGCTTTCTTGCAACAGAATAATGTTGGAATAGGTATATTACAATTTTGGCTTCTGCAAATCGTACCATCTTCAAAAGAAACAAGCAGTTAATATTGTGATTGTTTTGGGGGGGATCTTCAGTTTACATTGCTGATTAAGAAACTGTACTAAAACTGGCTAGCACTGAAGGTTCATTTTTTCTATAAAGTCCAGTCCAGTGAGTTGCTGACTGTCTTCAGTTGGTGCTAAATTCATTACCACGTACAGGTATTGAACAAGTCCCTGGCTGCACTTGCAGCCATGAATCACTTGGGAAAAATCTTTTTTGACCAGCCAACAACTCTCCTTAATTTACCAGAACCACTTGAACACCCTGTTAATTGTATTTAACACACATTGATAGAGCAAGGAGAGTTACTGAATTTTTTGGGTTGCTCAAGACCTTTGTGTTATCCCCACTGTGTTCATTTATATTATGTAGGCATTACATTTCAGTGAATAAACTCCTATTATTTCCTTCCTTCCTTCCTTCCTTCCTTTCTTCCTTCCTTCCTTCCTTCCTTCCTTCCTTCCTTCCTTCCTTCCTTCCTTCCTTCCTTCCTTCCTTCCTTCCTTCCTTCCTTCCTTCCTNTCCTTCCTTCCTTCCTTCCTTCCTTCCTTCCTTCCTTCCTTCCTTCCTTCCTTCCTTCCTTCCTTCCTTCCTTCCTTCCTTCCTCCCCTCCTTTTGCTTTTCTGATATCTTCCCTTGCTATCTGCTTCCTTAAAATTAACCTTTTTTTTTTCCTGTTTTCTTGTTTGTTCCATGTTTTCGTCAAAAAATGAAGATGTTTGTATTTTCTTTCCTATCCTTCCTTTCTAATTTTTCGGTTTTCAATTACTCTCTAGTCTCTTTCCTACCCTTCCACCTCATTTTTCTTTCTTCTGCTTTTTGTTTGTATCACATCATCCTGAGGACCAGGATATCCACAGACCATCTTGCATTTGCTCATCTATCCATGTTTTCATGCAACTAATCCCTTTCTACCACTCTAGACCTATAGGCCTGGACTTTCCTAATACCTTTTTTCTTCTGCACACACTTTAAGATTCAGTGCAGCTGTACTTTATGGTCAAAACAAATGACAAAAATGTTGCCAAGTGTATAAAAAAAATACAATTCACTCAGCTTTTGACAGATTTTGAAGTGCATGCAGGATCTCATATTGTATGTTGTTGCTCTTAATATCCTGCTCTAACTGGTATGGCTGACCTCACATGGAAGCAGAGTGGTAAATGAGAACTGTAGCCAGCTTTATTAATGATATAGCATGCAAGACTAACTGGATAACTTTACCAAACAGGATAACTGGTTTGTTAAGGGAAATATCATTTATCTAAGGCAAATCTCATTTATGTAGAACTCAGTGTAGTGAAAGATATGGTACTATTGGAGGAATGACTAGCAAAGGTGGGAAGGACAAAAGGCCAGGAAGATGAGAATAGATTTTGCTAAAGGGGGGAATTGGCATAGGTGATTGCCCTATTTGTAATAATAAAGAAGATTAGGATACTATGCCAGGACATGATCCATAAATACTATTTGTACAAAATGCAAAATTCTTAATTGAATATAGTATTGTATTAGAGAATCAAGAGACGAAAGTGCATTGCTTTGCTTGAAAAACAAACAAAAAAAAAGGGCAGACCTTTGAGGTATTTCAAAGAATATTTTCCATTTTTATACTCTGTGTAGGAAATAAAGAAACTAGAAATAGCTTACAAAACTGCTGTGCTCAACTCTGATCAGTGAAGTTGATGAAAGTCGAATTAAAACTAAAGTTGAAATGAGATCTAGCTTGACTGGTACAATGGAAAGTATCTCTCAATATAAAATTTAAAAAATTGAAAGGCTGGTTTGCATTATATACATACAAGTATATATAAGTATAACAATATATAGATACACAAGTATAGGATAAAAGCATTAAAATGTTTTAATACTGCTCTGAAAATAATTGAATAGTTAGAAATAATTGATTTTAACCAGTATTTCCTTTCCCTATTTGATGTAGCAGGACATCTATAGTGACAGGACACCATTAAACCATTTGCCTTGCTATTCTCCTCTAGACCTAACAATACTTACATTCCATAAAGAAGTGCGTTGGTCTCTATCATTCTAGACTTGGTGTGGGCAGTCAGGGAATCAGAACAGATCTATGAAGCTGTTTTGGAAACACAAATGATGTCTGTCTGAAAGAATGATGATGTGAGATGAAGGAAAAGGAAGGGGATGAAGAATTAAATTGATTTTTGCCCCCGAACAATAATTTTCTGAATGATTCTCTATGTAAAATTACTCACAAAAGAATTAAATCTGCTATGTCATGGGTTTACATGTTTCTTACCTTGATGTCATTTCACTGATATTCTCAGTCTCAATCCATAATAAATTCCTGTCATTCTAGATGCTTGATAATCCTCTTCCCCATTGTTTTAGCATGAAAAATGAAAGACAGAGGACTGTCAGCTGTGGAATTCTTTACACATTATCATGGCATGATGTCCAGGCTAATGAGGACCCGTTATGTTGCCTAAATATTTTTCTGTAACTGAATAGAGTAAGATGATAGTAATCACAATTCTCTCTTTTCAAAAGTATGTTTGTAGATGAATACACTCAAGGTTTTGAGCGTTTCAATTACTTATCTGATAAGGCCAGGAGATCAAAGAAGGAAAATCAGAATAAATCCTCCATTTGTGCGACTTCATGAAGATTCCAGGAGAAGCAAAGATCCAATGAGCCATATAAGGTCTTCATAGAAGTTGAGACCAAAGACTAGATCATATATCTGAGTAAAATAAATTTGTCACTACTTTATGCAAAGTAATTCCCTCTGCAATTCTACTCTGAAGAAAATCGATCCCCCTTTCAGAACCACACAGTCTTTTTCTGGTCATTGTGTAAGGCTGTAGTGATGTGTTCTCTGTTAAGGTGGCCTGATTTGCATCTTCGCTATAAACTGCAACCAAGCCCTATCACCTTAGAGAATAGGAAGTGCCATTTTATTGTCTCCACAGGAGGGTACTATCAGGTCAAGGTTGATGCATGCTAGAGTGAAAATGTGTTTTACTGTTCCTTGCACTTTGTTTTCTTTGGGACTATGTAAAAGGACTTTCAGTCTCCAGGGATGTAATTACAACAGCATTTACAAGCACTAAAAATCTGTACACAGAAGCTGTTTTAGAGGAGAAAAAGTTACAAAAAAAAAACATGGGAAACACTGAGATTTTGGTCAGATTTCTTGGGCCTTGTGGGGTGATGTCTATCCTCCAAAGCAGAGGAAGATTTTCATATTCTGTACCCTTTTACTCTCAGCAAAAATAGTTGCAATTTGTGACAATAAGCCTCACAGTGGTAAGAAACCACTTCTCATAATGTCTATTTATAACCCAAACGTAAAATCATGGGCAAGTATTTGGCCACTAGTAATACTAAACCAGATTGACAACCTCAGCTGAAATAGTATCCCTAGTCTCCCAGATTTCCTATGACTCTTCCACTTTGCATACTATTCTAAATCAACATAAATGCTGTTAATATAAATGCAGCAATAATTTAGTGAGGTAATGGCTTCTATTCAGATATAAAAATATGGGAACCTCACTGGAGATGTGGATTTGATTTCTGAAAATTTGCTAACTAAGAATAGATGGGTCATTATGCATTGACATAACTGCAGCAAATGCAAAGCAAATTGAAAGAGAAGACAGCTTGTTTTAAACAAAACCAAACAAAACAAAAAATACATGCAATTCTAAATGACTTGAACAATAGCAATGATTCCTGTACTTTAGGCAACTCTACGCCAAGACAATGTGTAACATAGTGTGCAATAAAAATACTGAAATTTGTTACTGCGCATTTCATCATGATAAAACATTCAGAACGAAGATTTTAAGCTAAAAGAAAACAAATTCACTCAGTAAAGAGAAGATATAGTCTTTTATGTTAAGATTAGTATTAAGAGCAAGCAACATTAGAGTGGATCTGTCTTTGATATACAATCCATCATACCTCCATTACTTAGGGATTTTATTCTATTAATGGCATATATTATTATGCAGCTATCATGAGTAACAATTAACAGCTATATACTTTTGCAACATACAGTGTTATGGTAAAACATACTGTTTGTGGAAAAAATGGCATACTTGAAATGTGCTCCACTTCATGAAACATCAACATTAACAAAACTGGAGACAAACTGTTCTAAACTTTTCAAAACCTGAGTGACCTGTTTTCTTTAATGATGAGAACTGTGCCAATTTTCTACTACTAATATAAATAAGTAAAATATTTACAAATAAAATATAAACAAAAATAGATCCCAAGGATATCATATTGAATAGGCTCAATGAGTGTGCTCTGCATTCTACAGCATAGATTACCAGACACAAGAAATTCTATACAATGTGCTTAATAGCATGTTCTCTTCTTACCATACTTAAGTAAGTACTGGTTTATGCTTTAGGTATGAAGCCTTCAATTCTCATTATTTTTACACTACTCGAAATAACTATGAATATTCTCATTCTTCATATGAAAATGATGCATAGTTTGCATCTGACAAAGTTAAATGCATCTTTAGCTATCTCTCTCATGTCAGCTATTAATAAGTATCATTGATTAATTATGTAAACTGAAAAAAAGCATTTTAGTTTGTTGCTCTGGATATGGATTTAATTTAATAGTCTTTTTCTTTTTTTCTTGAGTTAATAAAAGACATTGTTATAAGCTGATAAATTCTCCAAGCCAATTAATTTATCAGTATTGTTTGTTGTAAATAGCAAGCAAGCAGCGCTGGGCGGCCAGGGAGTCTCCGCTCCACCAACGGCGCGCGCTGTAGTACGGGAGGGTTCTTCTTTTATACACTGGTGCCCAGAAGTCGCCCCCAGTTTCAGTTCTTATCTCTGGTATGTTGCAATACTTCTGCACATGCTCTCTCCTTGTTGGTAGGTGTCCCTGAGGCCTCCTGGTGGTCTTTGATGAAGGCTGCTCTTCTTCCTCCGAACTCTGCGCATGCTTCAATCTCCTGCGGTTTTGGCCTTATGCTGACACTGTGTTCTTGTGGTATCTTGCACTCATAGCTTATGACACTTGTGATAAGCCTGTTCTTTTACAGTTTGTTCCGCGAATTACAACACGTTTATCACAACATGGACAAAGCCAGCCTTATTTTTGTAACTTTTATGAGGATTGTCCTTGTTCATTTGCATTCATATCCAAATGTGGTAGATTTTTTATTTTGCCTTCCATTTTAACTTTTCCCCAGGTGAAGATGTTCTGTCAGGTAGCTAATTTCAGCATTTGTGTTTTACCTTTTCAATGTGTGCTCTATTTTTTTGAAATTCAGATAATAGAATGGAATATTTTACAGCTGCATAATCTCATTTGTTCCGTGAGATTATAACATTCAAAAGACTAGATGACATCCCAGTTTGTATTTTTGGGTGTTTTTTATCACTCTTAGGATTGCCAAATCTGCAGGCCAATAGAGGTGAGGCTACTGCAGCTCCATGCCCCCAGGTCCAACCTGAAGTGTGGCTAAGCTTATACATTCCTAATGCGCGCGCGCGCGCACACACACACACACACACACACACACACATATATACAATTCACACATATGTATGAACAGACAGACAAATAGACTTGATACAGGTTACAGCCAGACAAGTGGACCCACCAGCATCCTGTGTACACACAAATGGCCCTGTTATCTCATTATAACTATGTTCTCCCATGACTGTTCCTCCTCAAACCATCGTTCCTCAGTCAGTTATGGTTCTAAACTTACCATAATATGCTTTTCCTTTGAATGTGTTTTATATCACTGATCAGTAACTGCCCTTCGCTCTAAAAGGTGTTCCAGAGAGCTACTCCTGTTGCCTCATCTTGCTGAGTTTCACCTGGACTATGGGGATGATGGTTTCTTGGACAGCCCAGGCAGGTTCCCTCTTCCTCCTATGTGGAAGTGCTCCAAACTTGTCTCTCTGTGCCTCTTCATGTATATGGAAACAAACCTTTTCTGGGTTGATCATGCTGTAATGACCCTGAGAGAGGCCAGGTCAAGGTATTGACTGGTCATTACCTCTTCGTGCTCCATTGTACGTGAGAAGAGTTTTTACCTCAGACAATTACTGTTTCATGGTGACCATATGCTTCCTTGGAGTGGTCAGTAACAGCAGTCAAATGTCTTTCCTAAATTCTTTCAAATACTTACAAACAAATTATTTGCATATTTACAAAATATAAGGGGTGCATAATTAAATCATTAATTTCTGACAGAGATACTAATACATATTAGACTGACTTGAGCCAGACATCTCATAAATCATCTATGAGATTGATTTTGATTCTACATTGTATATTTTATCCCAGTATGCTTGTTGCAGTTTGAAGGGGAGTGCTAATTTGGTAAGAGATGAATCTCCTTGTGTCCCAAACCTGTCAGAGGCTAGAGGGACTGAGGGCGACCAGACTCGTCTCTTAATAGGGACATCAAATACTATGGTAGCTGTAGGCCAACTCTGACAGTACTGGAGTCATGAACAGTTTATTAACTGTAGGTCCAGTCACCTTCAAAACAATGAGACGAGTTCACAAATAGCATGTTTTGTTTAAATGCAACATTTACAAAGAAAGATTTGGAAGTCAAGTCTCCTTCAGGCAGTGCCCTGACCCAAGCGGAAGAAAGGGATTCAGCCCATTGGCTGATCCAGAAGTTACAATGGTGCTGGCTCAGCATCAAACACCTTACCGTGTATCCCTTGTTGGGCAGCTGCTGTGTGGGTTATCAGCGGCCCAGCACAGGAAGTAAAATAGTGTTTGGCTGCGGTGTCTTCCCTCCGCTTCACCCTCCATTATTCCTCTTTGCAGCTGTGAGGAGAGCAGATTGTGCTGCCTAGGGAGCGGTGGAGGAGTAGAGTCCATGTGTACCCACCATCCTGGAAGTGGCAACTGTATATCACCCCAAGCAAGCTTCTGTAATGCCAAAGAGGTAAGGCCCTAGTTTTTCTCAAAGTTCCCCCTTTTCAAGCAATTCTTCCACAATGCTAAAAAAGGGACTCTTTAATTTGCATTAGTTTTTATTAAAGATATCTATTTTAGTTATCCAGCAATGCATGGGAAACTTATCTCCAGGAATTTTAAGAGGAGAGAGAATTTAAATAGCTCTTTACTAACTTGGCTTCCAGTAGCATGCAGATTTTCTACTTATTATCTCATTTAAACATTACAGAATAAATGCTTAATGTAATTTCCTTTGATGATTTTTTGGGGTGGAGGGAAGGTCACTGTTATATTCATCAATTAACACTAGTTTGGAGTAAATAAATCTTTTGATTTATAAAAGCAATAGTTGACTTTAATTTGCTGAATTGTAATGGTCCAGATCATCTGCTTTAACTGACAAATATTATGCTTTTCTGGAAATAAAAATGATCCTGGAGAATTTGGAACACCTGTAAATGAATAACAATGGCTAAAAAAGGAAACAAACTTTTAAAAAACATTTCATTATTGTTCTTTTTTTATTTCCTAAGAACAGAATGAAGAGTGGTTACAACTCTCATAGTTGACCAATATAATGAAAGAATAAGATTGTCAGTATAAAATTTAATTTTCCATGACCTTGTGGTGAAAAGCTGAAAGATTCATGACAAGAAAGTCCTAGTCATAAACTGTGGAGATTTCTCTTTTGTCAGATTAGAGATTATTTTCCTGAAAGGAATATTTTTCAATTTTAGCCTACTATGTGTCTTCCTCAATAATACCTTTTAAATGGTTTCTGAACAATTAATCAGTTAATGCTTTAAGTTTCGATTTTACTATTACTGAAAGTTCACGGTCATTTGGTAAAATCTACATCAATAACTTAGGAGCATTCTACTTAAAAGAGAAGCGATTGATGATTGAAAGATGATGGTCTCGAAATACTATTATGAAATAATATTTTTAAATAGACATTTTTTGAACGCCAAGACTTTCACTTGCACTATAATATGGTGTAATTTTAGATATTTTAATTCTTGAAAAGATTATTCCAAGACGAATCTCTAATTGTAACATTAGGAATGATCTACAACTGAAAAATACAAAAAAGCAGGAAAAAGCACAATTCCTACCAAACATAATGAGGCCATGGAAGGTGCGTTGTTACAATATGCTACTCTTTCTTATTAAAAAGACATAAAGAAGTGATTTACTATGCATGTTTTCAGGAAGCCTGAGAGGGTTTTTTTTTTTTTTTTTTTTTTTTTTTTTTTTTTTTTTTGTTTTAAAGAGATACATGCAATAAGTATCTAGTAAGGAACTCTTCCATTCTCCAGTCAGTGTATAGCACCTTTCTTGAAAACACATAGCAGTTGCAAAGTTGGAGTGCTAAACACTTTCATGTTGGAGTTACATTAAAGACTATAGGGACATCTCATGAAAAAATCTTGAGTTGGTGATTTCAGTTATTTAGCAATACAAGAAAGAGTTTGCAGAACTGACACGTAGAGAATGTCCACTATATGCTTTTAAATGTATTTATTGAAAACTCTTTTAAATTTATTAATAATACAGAGATCAAATTTTGATTGATTTCAGAACCTGTAATGTTTATCAAATGTTTATCAACGTGTTATCAAGAGAAAATGATACGCATTGTTCTAGATCTATTCTACTACAAATCTTCAGTCTCATATGCTTCAAAAGACATCAAAATACAATAATTCCTTTGTTCTCTACTGTCTATCATGAATTTTAAATGGATAGCTCACTTCCTTGACTAACCATTTTTTTGTAGATTCCCTCAGAATGATTCCATAATGGACTGTTATTGCAGAAAGTGACTTGTGTAAGCTAGATGGTTTTTTCACAAGGAGATGGGTATCATACTGGAGGATAGAATTCCTTAATCCAAAACCTTCAAACAAATGTCATCATCCACATATGAAAAATAACTGAAAGCAGTGGTGTGAATAAGTTGATTAGGTTATTATCTGAAACACTTTTTATCTATATACTAATTTTCTTTGCCAAACATATTTAAAAATAATAATATAGAAACGTGAACAAAACTAGATCCTCTCAGGTTTTTCTTAGACTTCCTAGCATCTTTTATAAATGAGGTTTGCTTGTTCAGGCTTAGAAGACATTATTTGTACTGTTAATGTCAAAGCAAATAAGCCAGAAGAAATTTACTGAGATGCTCTGAAGAGTACTTTAGTGTGTACCTCATCTTTTTTTACTGCTTTGAAACTGTTATATATACCAAGTGTGTTTATCTTCTGTGCTCTGACTTATCAGCTGAGGCGTTCATTTGTCAGACATGCTGAAAGAAATAAAATGAAAAATAAAAAGATGTGCTCACAGATCAATGGCGATAATGAACATGATGACAGCAGCAAAGAGGACTAGGCTGCCAAACTGTATGTTCATGTTATTCTAGATTACCTGGTACTGAAGTCAGTCTTCTTCCCATTGAATTCCATGAAAAGTCTGCTGCTCAAACAGTACTTTCTTCATAGGGAATCAATTAGATTTTTTAACTTTGCATTTTGGAAATGGGCACTTAGAGTTCAAGGAACAAATAGCAAAACCTTTTTTTTTAGTGCAGGTATAAGCTAAGAAAAGATAAGAAGAATTGCTAAGAAGAGCAATTTAAAAGAACTCAAATGTTGATATGGGGCAAGGGAATATGTTTGAGTCACAATTTGTTTTTTTAAATGAGAGGTTTTCTGTAGCTATGGGAAGACTGAGATTTATGAGGATAAGAGGATAATTAGAAGTCTAAGGTACTTATAGGACTGTGAGAGTGATGGCACAAATGGTAGAGAAGAATACAAAAAGAATGAGAAGGCACAGACATTGAAGTTTAAAGAAATAGTAACTACAAAGTTCGCCAAGAACCCAAATGAACAGCAGAATAGAAATTTTAAAAAAAAGATAGAAATAAAAATGTAAACTAAAGAAAAAAGAAAATAGAAATGTGTATTGAGGCATTTAGGAAGTTAGCATGCCTACATCCTGATATGTCTTGGGGAAATATGAATGAACATGCAGACAGCTTTCCAGAAGACCTCTGTGCTGGCTGAACATGTTAGTGAGTGCCTAAAGCGCACTGTGGCAGCTGCTCTCCTGCCTCACATGCCTAGACATAATTGGAATGTGGAATTTAGACCAGGAAGGTATCTGCAAGCACCTTTACAGCAGAGCATGGGAAGAGAGATGCATTGCAGGAGAACATGAGACAGAGAGCCCCAGTTGAATCTTATGCTCTTCAGTTGACCTGGACAGGTCTGAACACTCACATTACTACATGCTTAAAAGATAAAAGAAATTTTGCAACATATTTAGGTCGTAGGTACTTATAGGTGATTACATGTTGGCTTCACTTTCATTTCCTAACATTTCCTACTGCAACAACCATTTCTTGGACTTAGATTGGCTGGTGGTTCTGCAGACCATCAACACTCAGCTAAATCCTGCTTATCACATGTGTCAGTGAAAAATACAGAGCATATGCAAGAAGGATATACACTTTTATAAAGACGTCTGGTTCTAATATAAGTTTATCAACACTAAGTAAGAAGGCTGGCAGAATCTCTCCTTCTGAATGTTTGGCTGCTGGTGCTTGAGGCAACTTCTGTCCCGGGGCGCTGCTTTGATCCGAGATTCTCATCTTGGTCCCACCTGATATGCAAATCCCAGCATAGAATGACAGAATGATTATGGTTGGAAGGGATCTGTAGAGATGATATAGTTCAATCCTTCTGCACAAGCAGGGTCACTCAGCTCACCTTGCACAGCATTGTGTCCATTGTGTCTGGAGACTTTTGAAAGTCTTCAGAGAAGGAGACTCTGCAGTGTCTCTGGGCAGCCATGTGGCAGCC
Source organism: Nothoprocta perdicaria (assembly GCF_003342845.1). NCBI lineage: Eukaryota > Metazoa > Chordata > Aves > Tinamiformes > Tinamidae > Nothoprocta > Nothoprocta perdicaria. The sequence continues at coordinate 2,310,434 of NW_020454305.1, forward strand.
CTGCCTGAAACAAGGAGGCCATTCTTGATTTCATTTAGAATTCTCACTTTTTTGTCTCTGTTTTCAGAGAACAAAGACACTTTTCAGAATTAAAATTTAGACTTTAAAAGTATCTGGCAGACATTCATCTTTAATATGGTCTGACTGACAGTCCAGAAGTATTTTTTTCTCTACACAAATATAAAAATTCAAACTTCTTCAATGACAAATTGTGGCACAAAAGCCATAAAGTCTTTACTTGCATGCTTAATCCTTTCCAGGGAGCAAGAGGGCCAGTTTATGGGCACCTGTCCTCTGTGCTTGTAACCATGTCTGGAACCTGAAGTACTGCAGAAATGTTTATAGTTTTTACTGTTTCTCAGTTTGGCTAATGTGATGTTTTCCCTTTCATAATGAATAAATGTAAGAAATGACCTTTAGATTTAACTTGGTTAATTTGATTATACATCATTATAATGTTGTCTGTCACCCTCCATATGGAAAATATGTAAATTCACTCAGAAAGTGGGGATGTGCTCTTCACACTGAAACAGATAACACTTTTATTACTATTGTGTTATTTCTGAATTTATCTCCCTATATTAATAATATCTTTATATATATATCTTTAGAAATAATACTATAATAACAGTTTGCAGATATGTAATTTGAGGACAGCTGAGGAATGCAGACGTACTTCGAAGTTAGTAGAAATACAGCTGTATTTGTATTTAGTGGTGAGTTTGCAATTGTCAAAAACAGAAGGATTTGAGCAGAAGATAGCCACCAATTATCACTGTTTCTGCAACAAAATCCATTAAGAGAAAAACTCTTACTTCAGGCCATAAAGTGATTGTATAATTAAACATCTTTGATATTTTCTATCTGGGTGTCTTTCTATCTTTCTATCTTGCTGGGTGTCTTTAATAACTCTAATATACCTGCACAACTTGAAAGGTCAAATAAATAGAAAATTCACATGCATTTGAATGCCCCCTTTGCTGTCTTCATCTCTGTCTCCCAAAGTATCCTTCCACAGAAATGTGGTCCTATCTGTTTCTTGGTCTCAGTACAGAGATAGGTCCCTCTGTACTGATCAGGCAAGAAATCTGAATGATAAGAAGCCTGAATTGGTACATATTGTCTTTAGATAATACTAGATATCTGAAAGGAAGGAAGGGAATGTGTGGAGTTTATATTCCAAGGTCCTGAAGTCAGACAATCATTACTTAGAGGTAACACTTATTTTCAGCAGTTGTTTCTCAGCCTTGATTCTTTAAACAATAGTGAGGTCATTAACTGCATTATTAATTTGCAGATGTAAGTTCAGATTTCTTTTAGAAAACGTTATTAATGTGCATAGTCAAAACAGAAGCAGAACTGAAATGTTTAGTCACCAGTAGATTTTGGCTGTGATATTTTTTAGCAGTATGCATGCAGAAACATGGTTGTATGCCTTTCACAACTAACTGCGGACTGTTTCAGGATGGGTTAAAGTGATTTTTAGCAATCTGATACATTTTGCTGTCAGCAAATGGTTTCCAAAAACCATTGCATGCAAGATGTCATCCTGACTAAATCAAGAAAGTCCTTCCAAGCACAGCAGTTTAGAAAGAAAGATTTGGTCTACGAAGACACATCACATTGAAGAGAAATATAATTTAAGATTAAATGCCTGAAGGGTGGAGACTACTTTTTGTGGAGAGGATTGTTCCCCTTTGCAATGGAAGAATTAGTTTCTTTAAAATACCTGTTAGTATTTACAAAATGTTTCAGAAGACATAAGCATATACACTTAATATAATTCAGGGTATGTGTGTATACACATATATATACATATGTGTGCGTGTATATATATATACATATGTTTATTTTTTGTCTCCTTTCCCTTCTCCTTCCCATTTCTGTTTCCTTCCTGAGATTTTATAATCCTGAGTGATTTAACTTCTCTGTCTGATAAGTAAAAGAATGTGCAGTCCATAGGTCACTGAAATTTCATGATAAACTCAACACTTTTTATGAAATGACTGTCAGTTCCTAATGTCTCTTTGTAACTGCAAGCATCTAGAATCAGAAAGCTGTGGCTTTAATCAGTATTTTTAATAAAAATACTTCTAACTAAAAGAACAAATGTATGATTTTATGAAGCAAACACATTTGGTTGGCTCAAGTGTTGTGTGCTGTTTTGTCCTTCTCTACTTCTATCTGGGTTCCAGACAGCTTTGGCACTGGTGTGATAAACGGGTTGTAATTCACAGAACAAATCGTAAAAGAACAGGCTTATCGCAAGTGTCGTAAGCTATGAGTGCAAGATACCACAAGAACACAGTGTCAGCATAAGGCCAAAACCACAGGAAATTGAAGCATGCGCAGTCCGGAGGAAGAAGAGCGGCCTTCATCAAAGACCACCAGGAGGCCTCAGGGACCCCTACCAACAAGGAGAGAGCATGTGCAGAAGTATTGCAACATACCAGAGATAGGAACTGAAACTGAGAGGAAATTCTGAGTGCCAGTGTATAAAAGAAGCACCCTCCTGTACTACAGTGAGCGCTGTTGGTGGAACAGAGACTCCCCAGCCACCCAGCACTGCTTGCTTGCTATTTACAACAAACAATACTGATAAATTAATTGGCTCGGAGAATTTATCAGTTTATAAGACTGGCATGAATGATGGTTAATGGATTTTTTTTAATATGGCTAAAATAGACTTAGCCCAAGAACTCTTGTTATTCACCAAATGGCACTTTCTTTGAGACTTAGAAGGCTGAATTGTTGCTCAGTGACTGTAAGAGAGAATGCAAAGGTCTAAATAACCATGAGGGAAAATCACATTTCTCTGAAATACTCTCCCAGGCTCCAACTATGTTCAGGTCAGAGGAATTCCTGAAACTGATGTGGTTTGTCTTTTTACTAACTTCTCAGTTGATCTTTCTTTTAAATTCTTGTTCAGTCTCTCCTTGAATCTGTGTACATTTCTTACATTCAGCATAGCTTTTGGCACAATATTCTGGGGGTCTATTACCCGTTCAGGGAATAACCATTTTCTTCTGTTTGCTTTGAATTTGATTCCTGTTAGCTTCACATGATGCTCCGTAACTCCTATTCCGGAAGAGGTAATGAACAGTTGATTTCCATTCATCTTGTCTCCTGATTTTGTAGGTCTCTATTTATATATATGTGCATGTGTGTGTGTGTATATATACATATGTCACATATAAGTCACCTCTTTCCCTAATTAAAGCATCCCAGCCCAACAGATTTTTTATATACGTCATGTCTTAGCTTTGATAATCCTTGCTGCTTTTCTCTGAATCTTTAAAATCAAATCTCAGTAACCCTCTGTTCCTCACTTCTCTCTCTATAGCTTCAGAGCTCTGTTGCCGATTGTTTAATACTGTTCATTGTTAATGCTGGCATTACATGGTTTTTCCATCCTTCACTCTTGGTTGATTTGATCAACCCTGATTTATCTGAGGAAGAAAATGACAGTGGTGAAAATATGACTGTTCAGAAGGAGAAAGAAAGAATTTTCACACTAAAAGATTTACATGGGGCATTTAGTCTCGTAGTTGAAGGGGATAATTTCAGCCAATAAAAAAGCATTTTTTTCTCATAAGAATTAGTGTAGTGGAGGGAAAATAAATAAAGGCAACAGAATGAACAGTTTAAATATATGGACAGGATGAATGATGTGAAGGATGAAGTAGTAGGAGAGGGATCACTTCTGAAGGAGATAATGATTTTTCACTGTTTGGCTTTTTAGAATTGGTTATTGTCCTTGAAATTGTCAGCTCCTTTAGACAGAAAATGGGATAATGGTTACTGCTCAGTCAAAGAGGCTGGAAACAAACAAACAACAACAACAACAACAAAAATAAAAAAACAGTGTCTCTTCCAGCTGACAATCCTAATAATCCTGCTGCTGTCTCTACATCACACATCACATTTCCAGCCAGTGTAATTAAATCATGTGCATTTCTTTAGTGCCTGCAAGTATCTCCCTCTTTTGAATGAAATCTTCCTGTAAAAATTGCTTCCCCATCTATTAACCTTTCAGGAACTTGTAGCTGGCAGATAGTGGGGTAGGAATGTATATTAAGAGGAATCCAGAACACACATAAATTTTAATGTATTACCCATGCCGTGGATTTATGCAACAGTATAATGATATTTTAGATTTGTTCTTTTGTTCTCTATTTCTCCCCACGTCTCATTTTTTCTTTTCTTTTTTTTTTCTTCGTGTGTGTGTGTGTGTGTGTGTGCCGATTGCTGAGATAATGTGTTTGTGGAGTTACTAGGAACATCAAGCTTTTGGCAAAGGATTGCTTAAAAACTATTGAAAAATCAAGCCATGATCAAGTAGGTTTAGATATCTGGGTGCACTTGGGCCTCCAGAGAACTCTAACATGTCTGCAAGGGAGACTGCCCTTTACAGAAACCATGTTTGCTTTTCCTTAGGACAAGGAAATGTATTTAGACATTTTAATTTAATTTAATTTAATATAATAATATAGTATAATAATAATATAATTTAATTTTAATTTATTGCTATCTCAGCATTTCCTAAATGGCTCTGTGACAGCTCTGAGGACTCTTCCATCCTTCCATTCCTGCTACCCCTGAGCTCCTTCTGCCCACTCCTAGCCCCATCTGAGCCGCACTGGGGCTGTCAGTCACTTCTATTTGGTCCTGAAAGTTTTTCAAACTGTTTCCGGGCGTACACAGCTGGGTTTTTTTTCTTCGTTTGAGTAAAGCAGCTTTTTTTGAAAAATACTTTCTTTTTTTTTCTTCAAACCATGTCTTTTAGTTTTCTGTATAGACATGCTAGCTGTGTTTTATCCTTTTTCAAATCTTGTTTGGTAGGTGATGTGCACTGCTGTTGTGTTTGCTGTATCGTATCTTTCAAAATTTTTCATGCTGCTGGGGAGATTTTACTTCTTTCAGCTATCTCTTTTGGGTTTAAGTAGAGCACAATGGTGGTGGTGTTTTTTGTCTTTGTTGTTCCTGTAGCAATGCTGACACTAAGTACTTTCTGATCACTGTTACACAGTGGTGCTTCCATGGTAAGATTTCATAAGCTTCCCTCTTTAAGATTTTGAACCACATCCTGCACATTACTCACTAACAAGATTATTACAGACCTGAGTTCTTTCTGCAGTTCTTTGGGGAATAGCATGCTAGTCTGAATCCCTTTAGGTCTAAAAGAAAACTGAACTCCAGACTTCAGTGTACCCAGGAACTTTCTAACATCTGGGCTGCTATATAAAGATACGTAGCAATTTCTGCTTCAGAACTCTTAAAATGGGGGAAAAAAACAAAAAACCTCTTCTTTGTATCTTTTTGGGAAAAAAAAAAAAAAAAAAAAAAAAGAATATGGGACATCCCTCCCAGAGGAACACTGTGGGAGATGCTTACTTGAAGCCTTAGGCTAGGATGAAAGTTATGTAAGGTATCAGCATGTGGCACACACCTGGGTTGCTCTTGTTTCCATCTGGCTTGCCCCAAGTTCTTCCTGTTCCTTCCTTCAGACTCCATACTGAGCTTCTGTCTTTCCAGTGTGCTGAGCAAAGGAAACTTAGCCCTAAGTAGAGGGTATTTTGCTCTGAGTTCCAGATTCTGTGCTATGACCCAGGTTTATTCTTTAAAATCTAAACTCCAGTTTAGTCAAGCAGTAACTGAAGCACATTTTTGTTCTGTAGGCAAAGATAATTGAGCTCCATTATGAACATTTTAGGCAAAATTTCGCACTCATATGTCTTCATTTATGGAATGATGGCAGTAAGTAATTTCTACCTTATCAGCCTGAATGTTGTGATTTGTCAGGCATTTCTAATGGCAGCAGATAAACAGAAAACAGTTTTCTAGGTTCTCAGAAATGCACACTAAGCTGTATAACTTGGCTGCCATTTTCTGTCAAATTCAGTTATTGTATTGTGAGGGAAATCGAGACTATCAGCAGCACACAAAGATCAAAAAAAGATCCTACCATGACAAGCTGTACACTTTCATTTCAGTTAGTAACTGGGCATGGTCCAAAATCAAGGCATTAGTTTTAAATGATCGTGACCTTGTATTAAGATCCAAATTTAATTTTGGATGTATAGAGCTGTTAGTGTAATGCTGCACTATAACTGTGTAATCTCTTTAGTCTTGAACAATCTTGCTTTTTGAATCAAACACACAAGTGAGACCTTCCAGAGCAAAACACCTAAAAGGCAATCAGACTTTTTTTCTTCTGACCGGTACTCTTAACTCTAAAATACAGAATTCCTGACATTAATAGCTATGACATAAAGAGGATGTGATTTAAAATCTCTTGAAACGTTCTCATTAGTAGGACCCTGTAGTTATTTACCATCATTACCAAAGTTTTGATAAAAGCCATGTTTGAGGATAAAAACTGCAATAGGCTTTAACAAGCTTTGGATTTCATGGAGTGCAGCAAAATAATATCTACTTACTTTCATACTGTGCTTTTCTTCATGTGGCTTCTTTCAGTCTGATTTCAGTCCAATCGAGATTCACACCTGTCACTATCTATTTGTGCCTTTGTTTACTGATGGTTTTTCTTTTCTCAAACCCTTTTGCTTTTTTTTTTTTTTTAATATATTTTGATCTAAGCAAAATGATTTTGGAACCATTTATTGGATACAGTGCTCTGAACTGTGAAATAATATATTTCTTCATTTAGCTTATACTGGAGTATTTTGCTTCGAATGCTAGATCTTTTGCTAGATCTTCTGTAAAAAATGCGATGTTTTATTTCATTCAAAATGTATCCGTACTTTTAGTTTTGAAGATCATCACAGAAACTTTTGTAATGATCTGAGTGCTACTTTGTACAATGAAAATGCATACTCTGTCTTAATAACAACACTAATATTTCCACTTTTAAATGTTGCACTTTCAAGCATTCTACAAGATGAAAGGACAGGTTTCTCTGCTCTTATTTGTCTTCAGTAACCTGAAACATTCTCTACTTGTAGTTAAAGAAATGCTTGAAATTGTGAAATATAGGACTTTTAAATATTTACAGAATACAGAATATTTAAGGTTGGAAGGGACCTCTAGAGATCATCTAGTCCAACCTTCCTGCTCAAGCAGGCACACCTAGAGCATGTGGCACAGGGTGGCATCCAGGTGGGTTTTGAAGACCTCCAGAGTAGGAGATTCCACAACCTCCCTGGGCAGCCTGTTCCACTGCTCTGTCACCCTAACAGTAAAGAAGTTGCTCCTCACCAGGAGACGGAACTTCTTGTGCTTCAGCTTGTGGCCATTACCCCTCGTCCTATCGCTGGCCACCAGTGAGAACAGCTTGTCCCCAGGTCCCTCTCCGTGGAGGTGCTTTCCAGCAAGTCGACCCCTAATCTGTACTGATGCCTGGGATTATTCCTCCCCAGGTGCAGGACCCTGCACTTGTCCTTATTGAACTTCATGAGGTTCCTCTCTGCCCAACTCACCAGCCTGTCCAGGTCCCTCTGGATGGCAGCACAGCCCTCCGGAGTGTTGGCCAGTCCACCCAGCTTGGTGTCATCTGCAAACTTGCTCAGGGTGCACTCTGTGCCCTTGTCCAGGTCATTGATGAACAAATTGAACAGCACCGGGCCCAATACTGACCCCAGGGGGACACCACTGGCCACAGGCCTCCAACTGGACTCGGCCCCATTTATCACCACCCTCTGAGCTCTGCCATCCAGCCAGCCCTC
>NW_020454305.1:2319853-2338925 GCF_003342845.1 Nothoprocta perdicaria
CTCGCCTTCCTGCCCTGTCCCTCCTGAAAAGCCTATAGCCCTCCATGGCCACATTCCAGTCATGGGAGCTGTCCCACCATGTCTCAGTAATTGCGATGAGATCATGGCCCTGTAGCCGCACATTCATCTCCAGCTCCTCTTGTTTATTCCCCATGCTGCGTGCATTTATGTAGAGGCATTTGAGCGGGGCTCCCAATGTGCCTCTCCTCCTTGTCGGGACAGCTGCAGCCTGACTGTGCGGGCTCACAGAAGTTTGCCTATTTTGCCCTATGGCCTCTAGAGTCATAGAGGACCCTTCACAGGCCACAGCTTTAGATTGCTGTGGATGGTGTGACGGGCCATCAGGCACCATCTCATTTGCCACCCCATGGATACCCCCCTCCCCCCTCAAATCTAGTTTAAAGCCCTCATGATGAGCCCAGCTAGCTCCTGACCCAGGGCCCTCTTCCCCCTTTGAGAAAGATGGACCCCATTGGGTGCCATCATGCCTGGTGCCAATATTTAGTAAATATTATTCCTTTAGCACCAAGGAGAATGATATGCAGAGGATTTGAATGACTTTCTCCAAACTTGCAGACAGTATCACAGTTGGGGCTGGAAAACATATTAGTCTGGCTCTTAAACTGGTGTTCAGTGCTTTGACCATTTCTGTAAGAAATGGTAAATTACTGATCTGCCCTTGTGGTTAGGGAGCACTTGATAAGACAGAACCTTCTGAAATGAGTACTCAGTGAAGAAGTCCCTCTTAATAAATTGCAATTGTTCAGCAAGGCTAGCCATTGAATAAGTTTAATCTATATTTAAATCATAAATACTTGGCTATGTCATTATGCTACCAAAAGCCATGCTCAAATTGTCTTCTGAAATGTTGTGTCTTTGCTCATAACCCTACTTGTTCAAGCATATTCTGCTTTGGATGGGAACCTCAGCCCCACACATATCCTCAGGTGGGGAGAGATTTGAGGTATTTGGGATCCCGCACCTACAAGTCACTTAACAGAACTGTTGCACAGATGCTACCAGATCATTATGCCTATAGCACTTTGAACAAATTTTAACATATTTATGCCTTTTGTCTAGTAATAACTTGAATATTTTACTTCTTTCTAACCTCTTGTCAAGTAAACTGTCCTTTGCTAGTTTCTTTTATTGTAAGTGACCCAGTGAAGTTCCCTTTAAGCTGCTACATTTGCTTGGTGACACCTAGATTATAGTTCTTTACTGAGATTAACACAACGGCACTAGAAAACTACTAGAAAATGGGAAATATAATAGCTGAATTCACAGATCAGGGATATTGTGCAAAAGACTCATATTGAGGCTGATGCTCCATGTCATTCAACAAGAGCTATACTCAATAGTGCTACAGTCTGCTGTTCCTCTCTGCTTAGCTCTAGGCAGTTCTCTACTGAGCTGTCTCTCTTGGTCATCTCCAGTGTCTCCGCAAACATCTAGTTCTGTCTAGGCAGAAAGCCTTTTGTGGAAACTAACACTATCCAAATACATCTTGAAATATCAATTAAATGTCCATACTGCTCATCTCATTCTTAACGTTAAGGAGTTCCCACCAAAGGTTATTGGTTATTACCCTGACAGTGACCAAGGCTTTCTCTGTAAACCTAATCTATCAAAATAGTTTATTTTGTTGATTATGGTTGTAAGGATATAAGCATGTATACAAATAACTCTATAGGAACAATGGAATGTGAAAATAAAATCCAGAAGACAGAATTTCTCAGTAGCTGGAGCATGGCTGAAATCCACATATATAAGAGAAGAAAATCTCCGTAAATGCCCCCCATTTTGGTACTAACCTTAATTCCGTGAAGTACAAACTTTTTGCATTGCATACTTTAAAAAAAAATCCACATGAAAACACATAACAAATATGCAGTATGCATAGAATAAACTGAATACTTTCTAGTACAAATTAAGAACTGCAAGGTGTTCCTATTCAGCAGTGCTCAATCTCTGGTTATACAACATCTCTTTAGAGATGTTGTAAAATTGCCAGATGTAGAAAATCAACAGTAATGAAATTGCATGTTTATCAGTCAATTCTCTCAAATGTATCCCCACTCCCACTTACTACACAGTATAAGGGATCTGCCAAATTCTGTGAGCAGTATATGCTAAGTATTTTCATTCTTGCAAATCACAGCTTAAAAATTATCTAGAAGGATAGCTGGAGCTAAGCAGCCCAGCACTGGAATCTTTGCACAGCACGGGCAAGAAGCATGGCTGACAAGGAGGGGAAGTTATTTTGCCCACAGAAACGAATGACACATATAGCTGAGCAGAGACAGCTTTGAGCACAGTGAAAGATATAAAAAGGTATAATCAAAGAAAAGAGCTATAATTTTCCAGAGCAAGATTGGGGAGATTGAGAAAGGATTACTTAACAAGACAAAGGAGCTCTCTCTTCCAGGACTGGCATGCATAGCCATGCACAGATTTTGCCTCTTGAGAGAACGTGGGAGAACGCGCCAACCCACTGGTCCCTCTTGCCCTCCTGCCACTGAAAAGGATCGTGGAACAGTCTTGCAGCCCCCTCTGCCAAAAGGCAGCACTGAGCTCAGCAGAGCATCCCCACTACTTGTCCCCTCACATCTTCCTACACATCTCTTCCCTCCCAAGCTGGAGGATCTTTCCTGCACTAGGTCTCTTTATCATGTCTTTGCAGACCACCCTAGGCTCCTATGAGCCATTCTGCTGGGGCTCCTGGCCCCAGGTTTGTTTTTCCAGACAGGAGTCTTATGAGTAGTTACCTGGTGCAGGACACTTCCATGGAGCCCAGTGAGAGGTTTTGGGCTCCCCAGTGTGAAAGCGAAATGGCCTCTGATTTTAAGGAAGTCAGTGGGATCATGTAGCAACTTCTTCCAAATTCTCAGGGAATGCAGGGATCCGACAAAGAAAGCTAAGGCATGCTTGGGACAAAATCTGGCAAGTGATGTTAATAATAAGAGCTTCTTCAAATATATCAATGGCAAAAGGAAGATTAGGGAAAACATGAGTACACTGGTGAATGGAGTGGCTGCCCTGGTTGCAGAAAACACAGAGAAAGCAGAGTTGCTGAATGCCTTTTTTGCTTCAGTGTTTACCAAGGGCACCCTGCTGGAATCTCAGACCCTAGGGGCAAGAGAAGAAGCCTGGAGAGAGGAAGACTTGCCCTGGGTAGAGGAAGATTGGATCACAGAGCACTTAGGAAAACTTGATGCCCACAGATCCATGGGCCCTGATGGGATGCACCCCAGAGTGCTGCATGAACTAGCAGAAGTTATAGCTAAGCCACTCTCCATCATCTTTGAAAGGTCCTGGAAATGGGGAAGGTGCTGGAGGACTGGAAGAAAGCCAATGTCATGCCAGTCTTTAAAAATGCCAAGAAGGAGGATCCAGGCAACTACAGGCCAGTCAGTCTCACCTCCATCCCTGGAAAAGTGATGGAACAGCTCATCCTGTCTGTTGTCTCCAAGTGCATGGAGGACAAGAAGGTGCTCAGGAATAGTCAGTATGGGTTCATCAAAGGGAAATCATGCTTGACTAACCTGATAGCCTTCTATGATGGAATGACTAGCTGGATAGATGAGGGCAGAGCAGTGGATGTCATCTATCTGGACTTCAGCAAGGGGACATTGTCCCTCACAGTATCCTCCTGGGCAAGCTCCAGAAGTGTGGGATAGATGAGTGCACGGTGAGGTGGATTGAGAACTGCCTGCATGGCAGAGTGGTGATCAGTGGTGCTGAGTCCAGTTGGAGGCCTGTAGTTAGCAGTGTCCTCCAGGGATCAGTCATTGGTCCGGTCTTGTTCAGTTTATTCATCAATAACCTGGAGGTCAAGGGAGGTGATTGTCCCCCTCTACTCAGCTCTGGTGAGGTTGCACCTGGAGTACTGTGTCCAGTTCTGGGCTCCCCAGTACAAGGAGAATGTGGAGCTGCTGGAGAGAGTCCATTGCAGGACTACGAGGATGATCATGGGCCTGGGACATCTGAACACCTGTTCAGCCGGAAGGAGAGAAGGCTGAGAGAAGATCTGATCAGTATATGTTAGTACCTCAAGGAAGGGAGTGAGGAGGATGGGGCTGGCCTCTTTTCAGCAGTGACCACTGATAGAAATAGAAGAAATGACCACAAACAGAAGCACCAAAAGCTCCATAGGAACTTAAGGAAAAATTTCTTAACCGTGAGGCTGACAGAGCACTGGAACGGGTTGCCAAGTGAGGTTGTGGAGTCTTCTTCTCTGGAGATGTTTAAAACCCACTTGGATGCCATCCTGTGCCATGTGCTCTAGGTGGCCCTGCGTGTACAAAGGGGTTGAACTAGATGATCTCTAAAAGTCTCTTCCAAACTTAAGGGTTCTATGATTCTATGATACAGTGTAACATGAAAATCATCAAGTGGTAGCCTGTAGTGAGTTGGCTTCTTTTCATTTTTTTGATAACTATTTTTTTTTAACATGGCTAACAAGAATATTAAAATTATTTTGCATCTTCTATTAGGAAGATAAAGGAAGAAAAATACACACGTGATGGCAGAGCTTGGACTGGAATAGACTGGAACGTGAATCTTATGCAGTTTCCGACAGCAACATTGTCTATAATAACGGCAATACATTTATAGGAGGATTGATATTTATGGAGAGCTCATCATTTTTATTTTGGCTTCTAATGGAAAAGGAAAGAGCAAAAGACAGACATGAAAGATGAGGCGAAAAGTGCTGTATCAAAGGTGTTACGTGAATGTTTTAGGTAGAAAAAAAATCATTATTATTTCATGAGTTAATTTTTGGTTAGCAAAAAATAGTGAATTTTCAAACACATTTGACAATGTGCATTTGAAAAAACAAATCAACATTTAATTGCATAGAATAGTCCCACACAAAGTCTTTTTCTCACAAATCTGTGACTGACGGTGACGCTCTTGTTTGCAGTTTGGGCAAGCAAAAATACCGAAGTTGATGATTAGTGTGACTCGGAATGAGAAGAATTGTCAACTTTCCATTTGTGGGTCTGTAACCAAGGATCACTATATGGAAATGAAGGTCTCTTTTTGCATTGACAATACTACCTCTTTCTCTTCTCAAGATTTGTTCCTATTCTTTCTTATTCCTACTTGGAAAGATATTTAAATAGTATGCTGGTTTCTTAGTCTAGTTACATCCCAGCACAATTAGTACTTCTGTCTTCTTTTTTAGGCTTCGTAGAGAGAGAAAAGATTTCTGATTAATTATATTCCAAGTTCCTTATGAGCACATGTTCGTAGATTTCTCCCCTTACAGTAACATCAAAATATTTTCACATCGAAATACACACACAAGAATTTCTAATTAGATTCTAGACAGAAAAAAAAAACCCAGAACTTTTCATGATAGTGTAAATGTAATGTAAATGTAAATACTATCCAACTCCTTACTCTGATATAAGGAGTATATTTTTCTCCTTAAAGGTAGCTAAATCAAAGCAAACAAACAAACAAAAACCTCTTGGAACAACTTGTGCTAGTAACAACCAGTTCAATGTTTATTTAATATTCTCTATGCTATAGTGAATTTTATAAACTCAGTCTTTGGAAAATCCAGGTGAAACAGAACATCAAACGGCATATTGAATTATCTGTTACAAAAATGAAACAACCAGTACTGTATGCACAGTGGACCAGAAATAGATGGCTCCCAAAATAACAATTGAGGCTTCTGGTAACAGGCTGTTCTTACACCCCCATTCCTGTCCTTTTCCAAGTCATTACTTCCCATTTTCATTATTTGCTGTATGGACAGCCATGACTGAAACTGGGAGGCAGGGTACCAGAGCAATATGAAAAGTGTGGGTGATAATAAGATTGAAGAAAGTCTTATGGCATACACTCGGCCATATCATATTCTTATAGAATTAAAACAATACCAGCATGTTTGCAATGAGAGGCAGAAATTACTATCTGGTAACCTTAGGTCTCTGCTTTCCAGATGTTTGCAGCCAGAAATCCTCAGCCTCTAGTATCATTATGCCATGTTCTCACTCTTCCTTTAATAATTACAGCCGGATCTGTAATCCCAAATGAACCATGTTTCCTTGATAAAAAATTTATCCTCTCTCCCTAATCTGACCCATGCTCTCTGGGAGCTTGGACACCTCTTTGCTTGGCACTGAAGCATGCTGTACCCCTGTGAAACCTTCCTACTGCACCGCAACCACTGAGTGGTCTGTCAGTGTCAGAGAGTCATCTGGCTTCCCTGGAGCAGCCTGGAAATCTCTTCTGTCCCCTAGGCTACAACTCTGCCTCACTCATTGGCATTCTATTTACTGCAAGGTCAGAGGGAGCAGCAGCAACCTTGAAAAGTCAGCTAAATGTGGAGAGCTCAATATTCATCTTCCCTAGGATTAGCAAAAAACAGATCCTCAGCAGACACTTCTTTCTCTCGCACAGTCAGTATGTCTTGAAGACACACGAGGTAGCTCTGAAATATTCAGAGACTGCACCAGGCAAAATCACACCAAATTTCTTGCTCGAATCACATTTCCATAGGAAAGCAATTCTACTTTCCAGATACCTCTGATTATGCAATTGCATAGGAATATGGGTGATACTTGCAGGTTAGGCTGCAGTTAAGCTAGTAAGTACTATTATTTTCTTTACTTGCAAATATGAAGCATTCCAGACAGAAGGACAGAGCTGGAAATCATGCATACATGATCTCTCTTTCACTTTAGGTGCTACACACAACCAAACATCCTTCTTTACTGCTCAGGGTTGATTTTCAATATCAAGAAATAAGTAAACTGGTTTTCCAAGAATATGCTAGACTTCTTGATCACAATTCAGCCCTGAATATTTACTGTGATTGTTCTGGTTTTACTTTCTATGAGAGTATATGCTGTCAGCTAGAAGAAAGTTTGCGGAAAGGTTGACTTCGAGATTACTTTTCTACCTTGACTTCAGCAAGGCTTTTGACACTGTCTCCCACAACATCCTCATACGGAAGCTCCGGGACAGTGGGCTAGCCGAGTACACGGTGCGGTGGATCGAGGGCTGGCTGGATGGCAGAGCTCAGAGGGTGGTSATAAATGGGGCCGAGTCCAGCTGGAGGCCTGTGGCCAGTGGTGTCCCCCAGGGGTCAGTGCTGGGCCCAGTGCTGTTCAACTTGTTTATCAATGACCTGGACGAGGGCACGGAATGCACCCTGAGCAAGTTTGCGGATGACACCAAGCTGGGTGGAGTGGCCGACACTCCGGAGGGCTGTGCTGCCATCCAGAGGGACCTGGACAGGCTGGTGAGTTGGGCAGAGAGGAACCTCATGAGGTTCAATAAGGACAAGTGCAGGGTCCTGCACCTGGGGAGGAATAACCCCAGGCATCAGTACAGATTAGGGGTCGACCTGCTGGAAAGCACCTCCACGGAGAGGGACCTGGGAGTCCTGGTTGACACTAAGTTAACCATGAGTGAGCAGTGTGCCCTCGTGGCCAAGAAGGCCAATGGCATCCTGGCCTGCATCAGGAGGAGCGTTGCCAGCAGGTCAAGGGAGGTGATTCTGCCCCTCTACTCAGCTCTGGTGAGGCCGCACCTGGAGTACTGTGTTCAGTTCTGGGCACCCCAGTATAGGAGAGACGTGGAGCTTCTGGAGAGGGTCCAGAGAAGGGCAACCAGGATGATTAAGGGAATGGAACATCTCTCGTATGAAGAGAGGCTGAGCGAGCTGGGCCTGTTTTCTCTGGAGAAGAGACGGCTCAGAGGGGACATGATTAATATGTATAAGTTCAGGAAGGGAGAATGCAGGGAGGAAGGGGACAGGCTGTTCTCACTGGTGGCCAGCGATAGGACGAGGGGTAATGGCCACAAGCTGAAACACAAGAAGTTCCGTCTCCAGGTGAGGAGGAACTTCTTTACTGTTAGGGTGACAGAGCAGTGGAACAGGCTGCCCAGGGAGGTTGTGGAGTCTCCTTCTCTGGAGGTCTTCCAAACCCGCCTGGATGCCACCCTGTGCCACATGCTCTAGGTGTGCCTGCTTGAGCAGGAAGGTTGGACTAGATGATCTGTAGAGGTCCCTTCCAACCTTGAATATTCTGAAATATTCTGAAATATTCTGAAATACTTCAAATGCACTCTTCATTGAACACACAATCTTCTAAACTCTCCGATACTGATTTGCATAAGAGAAGCTTATGTCTGTTAATGGAGATTCATTTCAGTAGTCCCAGTTGATGATGACCCTCATCCTACCATCCTGCTGACAAATATTTCCTTCTCCTTTTAGTACAGTAACTTGAAAAATGCATTAATAAGCTTCAAGATGAACTTTACCATAGCTAGTCACTTCTTCTTGCTAGTGGCAAATCTGTAGCTTCTGGTTATACAGAAATAACATATAGACTAACTGTTGCTGTTCATAGACCAAGATTTAGTGCTGTTTTCAAGAAGTGCCAGTAGGTGTTTTTGACAAATATTTACCTACCATGAGCTCTTTCACTTTGCACTATTACAAAATATTTCCTTCTATTCTTAAAACACAAGGGGGCACTTTAGGATAAGAAGAGTGTGGTAAAGGGGCACCAAAGAGTTCAGTTTTAGAAACATAGCTTTTCTAAATCTTCAAAATTGGGTTGTATAGATGCAGAGAATACCCTTAGCATCCAGAGCTTTCTGGTCTAGACTTTCAGACATGCAACAAAATAACACTGAACAGATTTTAGAATAGAACAGGGCTTGAATCGGTGAAAAAAATAGGGAAGAGACCGCTCATACCGAGCTGTGCAACATAAAAGTGTTGGAAGGATATTTTTCGAACATGGTTTCTTTTGTTCAAGAATCTACATGCATCAATTAGCAGAACAGATTTGAGAGAGTTTTAGTTCACACTTTCAATATTATGGACATCCATGCAGGCAGCTGCACTATAGCACCAAGATAAACTGAATTTTATTTGTAAAGTATTTTGTTTCCTGTACAGAGAGCGTATGACGCAAGCTTTTGCAACATAGACTCGTCTGCTTTATTGAATGAGTATCATGAACACAGGCTGTTTAAAGAATGACTAGATGTAGCAGCTGAAACTTTTATCTTTGTATGAATAAAGTACAAATGGCCATCTTTCTTTTCTAAGAAACCTTTTTATTGCTGTATATTCTAATCTTTTTACTTCAATAAAATATCTCTTTCCATAACACTGCTTAGCCAGAGGCATTACACAATAATTTGTGATTTAGTAAAAGCTTACAGATGACTTGTAGCATTCCTTGCTTTGGCTTAATTTTAGGTATGCAAGAAAGGTAAATTATGGAAAGGCAGAGGCTTTCCTCATGATAGGATAACTGTCGGGAAAGTGAGATAGTAGATGGAGAATGTTAACATTCACAGTATGTCTGCAGGCTTTCCTTTTTCCTCCAGTGTGTTGGAAAAATGAAAGGAAAGAAGGGTCAAGCAGAGGAATCTGTGCTGACTTGATCAGTATTTATGATAGCTTCCTCGTAGGAGAACACAGCATTTTCCTACCGCCAGGCCAGGCTAGCTTAATCTGTGTCCATGTTGTGAATGTTTCCACTTAACAGCTCTGCTCTGACAGTCAGTGGCTAGAAGTTGAAGCAGGAGCCCAAACCTTCAGCTGTATAAGGGTGGCTCTTGCATGATGGAGCATACAGGAAAAGGGCTTAAATATACACATGTCTTTGGACTGTTAGACAAGGAGGTTGGCTAAAGATGAAAAACTTGGATAACTGCACATTGTTCCAGGACCTAAAGAGGGTTGTTGTGGCTGGATTCCCATCCATCAGGCAGGAACTGCTCCTCTCTTCTAAGTAACATGGCCATTGAGTACATCAGGGTTCTGTGTACATGCAACTCTGCACAATAAAATGAGACTGATAGAGTGTTAAGGCAGTGATCTCTGCCTGAATATACTGCAATGTGCCTGTCCTATCTAGATTTTTTTGTGTGTGTGTTTGTGTATTCTCTGGCAGCTTTTAGAACTACTTAGAATGGAAAATTCTTTTGAAATATAGCCTTGGGATTTATATTTTCTGTACATCTTTCGAGATGGGCTTGATTTTAGAAAGTGCAGAGCACTGTGCATGTGTGTTCATTCCACATCATTTTTTAAATACTTTACTGAATCAGAGAGTGTATCAGACAGAGTCAAAATATTATTTCCTCGAGTATTTGCAATCTGTCCATTTACCTCAGGATTTAGATAAAGGATCATTTAGTAGGAATCCAGGGAGCACTATCCCTGTTCAGCAATAAAAGCTCTTAAAATGAGCGGTCAGAATGACATTAGACTCTGACTAGATTAGAACATTTGACAACGATATATAGGGATATATATATTCCATACACCATGAACTTGGGCTAAAACGGTCATAGGATCCTCAGTGCTTATTTCCTGAGGAGAATTTAATCTAATCAGCTGGAAGGTACAATATCTCTGTGTGGTATCTTGCAGAGCAGTATACGTATTTGTCAAATGAAAGGGTAACAAAACAAAAGTAAAAAGAACGCGGTATCCAAGAGTGGCTGGTAATTGTTGCCAATGACAAGTCACTTTCTTCACACTTAAATTTATTTTATACCTAAGAAAGGGAGGAATATTTAAAAGGTTCAGTCTGGCATTTTTTGAATTTCTTCCCAAGCATAACATCCTCTTTAGGTTTTCAGCCACCTACTCATGGCATATTCTCTACCTGACACTTGAGTAATTGTTATAAACCATTTCCATCTGTGAGTTACTTTGTGTTTCCTATTGCAGGTGACAGTTAATGTATCTTGTCTGCTGCTATGAAATGAAAAAAAATGGTCTGAAAATGCAAAGAACAAATACTTGCACAGACTGAGAGAAAAAAAAAGTTTTAATTTACAAAATTCATATACTCTGAAGATCTTCCAGCATCACTGTTAGGTTGACTAAAATGCCTCTTTCCAAAAAATACAAGTGAGAATAGGACACTGCTACTTATAAATTTGTATTTGCAGCTTAAATTGCTTCATTTAGAAAATGGACACAGTGTACAATAAGCAAGGATTCAGTATTATAGATATACACATACTTTCTAAACTTACTCTGCATTTTGCTCCAAACAATTTCCACCAACATCAGAAAAGTTATATCATGAGTAAGTCGTTTGACCCAGGGTGAACAACAGAACCTGAGCCTAATAAAGTGTATTCGCCTCTGCAATGATCCAAATGCAGCAAGAAAGGCTAATGCAGATAGTGTTCATTCTAGAGACATCTATTGACCAGAACTTTGCGACTGGAAGTAATAAAGATCAAGAAGTCAC
Organism: Nothoprocta perdicaria; assembly: GCF_003342845.1. NCBI lineage: Eukaryota > Metazoa > Chordata > Aves > Tinamiformes > Tinamidae > Nothoprocta > Nothoprocta perdicaria. The sequence continues at coordinate 2,331,115 of NW_020454305.1, forward strand.
AGAATAACAGAATCACAGAATGGTTAAGGTTGGAAGGGACCTCTAGAGATCATCTAGTCCAACTCCCCTGATCCAGCAGGGATACTCAGAGTACGGAACACGGGGTGGCATCCCGGTGGGTTTTGAGAAGGAGACTCCTTGCTCCCGAGAAGGAGACTCCACAAACTCCCTGGGAAGCCTGTTCCAGGGCTCTGTCACCCTCACTGTGAAGAAGTTCTTCCTCACATGGAGATGGCACTGCCTGTGTTGCAACTTGTACCCATTGCCCCTTGTCCTATCGCTGGCCACCTCTGAGAAGAGTTTGGCCCCTTCCTCCCTATATTCACCCTTCAGGTATTTATACATATTGTTCAGATCCCCTCTCAACCTTCTCTTCTCCAGGCTAAACAGGCCCAGTGCACTTAGTCTTTCCTCATACGAGACATACGTAACTGTAGAAGATTATCTAGAATTAATACTGTATATGTATAGAATAAGAAAAAGTATTTGCAAAATGTCTCATTGGATGTAAATATTTTGTCTGAGGTGAAAGGAGATGTGCTTGTCTTTTTTTTATAGGACTTAGAAAAGAAAGAAACATATATATATATTATCTCTTTATATTTTCTGAAAAATGTTGCATTTTGAAGGATGGGGAGGATATGCAGAGGAAACTGTCTCAAAAGAGATAATATAAGGTTAAAAAATATATAATTTTTTGATAGCAATGAAGTACCACAAATAATACTCCAAGCTTTTCAGATTACTTACTGGATTTTAGGCTAATCCTTCATCAGCCCCAAATGAAATAATAAGGCAATAGTTATGTGCAAGCTTAGTGGATTGCCAAAGTTTATCTGCTTTACTGCAATAGCTGAGAAAGAAGGGAAAAGAGAAAAGGGGAGTGATGAAATTCCAATCCCAGAGAAGAGCCAAAATTTCTGTCGATGTGGGGAAGGTTGGGCTGTCACAGGTGTCTTTTACAGAAGATATTGTCCTGCTTTAGGCAGGCACAATTGTGACTAAGGATCAATAAATTTGGCTTCCAAACAGTCTTGTGTACTTTTTCTGTGTCCTATATACAGTTGAATAAGGACTTGAGAAGTCCTTAGAGAAGTCTTAGAAAGATGAACCAGAAAAAGGATAAGAGTGTGCTATTACTAGGCTAGACCAAAAAAAAAAAAAAAAAAAAAAAAAAAAAAAAAAAAATCATTTTCTCTTTGATATTTCCAGTGCAAACTTCAGAAGGTTGCTGTCTACTTTTCCACTTCTCAATATTTGAATAACTGAAAAACTGCTAATTAAACCCTTTGTAAGAACTAGGAGAATGGTGCTAAGATGAAGTCTCCTTGCTGCTCTAGCATCTAAGCACTTTGGACTCTACTCCTAACTGCTTTACAGGCCACCCTTCAGTCTACGTCCAATCTTTTTCAAGGAAGATTGGGTTAAGAGAAGAGAATTTCTGGCTTGGTGACGGGTATCTTTTCATTCTGATGTGCCCATTGGTTGCCTTTCCCAGGAACCTTATGATGGTAGTGGAGGGAAACTAAGGAACTCTTGTCAGTAAGAAGAACAAGTTTCCATGCATCCTCCATCCCCCAACCCCTTTTTCTCAAATTTGTGAAAACTTTTCCTCCTCAGTGGAATGAAGTGTGTTTCTGTACCGATGTGCACAGATGAAAAAATACACAAATCAAATGTATAAATCATTTTGCACACACAAAGTTTGAACTTTAAAATAAGTTTTCTTCAACTAGAATATGTGTAAATATTTATCTGTTCTATATAAAGTGCATGTAAACCTGCATACTTATATATCCGACTAAAATCTGTGCCTTAGAAGGATAGCTGTGTGGTGTAGATCTTAGATAAACTATAGTTTAAAGTTCTTATTTGTTTCGGTAATACTTGTTATTTGGTTTCAGTAATAATGGGCAGTTTGAATACTGTGGCATTAAAAGCAATGTATTGTGGAAAAACATTATGACTCTATTACCAGTTTTTCTTCATGTTTTGTCACATATCATAAGCTGTAAATCTTACTCTTCAAGTTCAGTTTTGTGGATATTGAGAGAATTAGATGAGGAAGAGAAAAATCAAAATCAACCATAGAAAAAGCCAGAAGGCAGGGATAGACCAGATAAAATGCTGGGGCAACATTTGTGCAAAAGTTTTAAGTTGCTCTGGAGGACAGGTCTCCAAGCTTTGCAAGAACTTGAGAGCTGAGTTTTTCAATCCACTCGAAAGAGTTCAGAGCTATAACCTGGCTTTATAGTTCTTGCCCGGTTTCTTTTAAAGATCTCAGAGCTTTCAGGTTATATGTTTTAGGAATAACTCAAGACTCAGGCTGTACAAAAGCTATAGGACTAGAAATTCATCTCAGGTAAACTAAAACCATTTATTCATTTGGCCATCTAATTAGGCCAAATGAATTTTTATCATATTTTTATAATTTTTTTTTCTCCTCAAATTTACTATTTTGTAAAATAAAAGTTGTAAATAAATATTCCATTTTTCAGAGAAAAAAATAATTAAACTCAATTGCATTTTTTAACATTCTGAAGTATAAAGAATTAGAGTAATAAAAAATGCAAATTTCAAAAAGAAGACTAATTGTGCTTATAATTGCTTGTCTGTAAGAAGATTTGATTTTCCTCTCCTCTGAGAGTACAATAATCAGTTTGAACAAGGATAAGTCCAGTGAGTCCATGTTTATATGTACTCATCAATAGGGCATGTCATTCTTATCCAAGAGGGAAAGGAATTACAAATCAAAGCTCCTTCCTTTAATATTCTCCCTGGTATTCTCAGTTTCTGTCTTCGTGAAGCAGAAAGAAATTCAATCAGAAATTAAAAAAAAAGATTTTCAAATACTGATCTGTCACATCTAAACTGTCAAATTTGGCTCAATCAGAAAGAAAAAAACTATGCCCTTTTCAAAATATGAAAATAATAATTTCTGCTTCTGAATATACTGTATATGAAGATTTGCATTATATCTATGTATCTCAAAATATTTTTCAAGTGTTGCATCAGCAGAAGGAATTGGAAACTAAACAATACTTACCTCAGCAAAGACTTTCATTGACCTCAGTACTGTGTGTAGATTTCCCAAAAGCCACAGCACTTAATGTTTCCTATCATGACTGAACCATGTGAAATAAGGTCAGAGAGATGATACATTTAGGACTCAGTGAAAAGAGATAATTACAATTTGGCTTGACATTTCTTGAATGGATCCTAGTATCATGAGATATAACTATTGGGAAGTTCTGGATTGTGATGGGCTTTGGGGGCCCAAGGACCCCTTGTCCTGCACTGCTGGGGCTTTTGCTGGAGTCTCTTGGCTCACGTGTTTCCTGGCCTAATCCAGTTAAGTCAACAGGGTCTGCAGCAGGAACACAGAAGATTCCCCAGTTGCAAGGCTGAACATGTATCCTCAGCTGATAGTTCACACCGGACACATAAATACATGGTTCACCATACAGATTGCATGGACAGACATAGTGCAAATACAGATATCACCAGTGGTCTCACCCTGTCCACCTCTCTGGTCAATTGGGAGGGAGGTGCTTTAGTGGAATATATATGTATATTTCTATGTGCACAACATGGATACCTCCAGCAGCTGGAGACAGCCCAGCCTGTAACAGGGCACTGCATCCCCTCCAATTACTGGCACCTAGACATAGGAGCTCCTGAGGCCCATGGTCCCACTCCTGCTGGGTGATGCTGGCACAGACCAGCAAGTGGTCTCCCAATTGACAGTCCTGGAATCTGTGGCCTCTTCAGTGCTAGGACTCCTGATGTCCATCAGTAGCCACTTGTCCTCTCACTTTGGCCTTAATGACATACACACACCTGGCTCACAAAAGTGAGATGACCTCACAGATCAGGTCATCTCACTTTTTTGTCAGCTAGTCCTACCTGATGTTTGCTAGGGATTGACACTTACCTCAATACCCTCCCTTGCTTGCCTCATTTGCTGGCACCGCAGATACAGGCCCTATGACTTGTAATGTTACCCCAGTTGCTGGTGCTCAGACTCTCATTCTCTCCAGTTACTGGCAGAGCAGATACATGGGCCCTCTCCACCCATGATTGCACTACAGCTACTATCTCTCCTTCATATACACATATGCACACAGAATAGAGTCCCTCTCCCAGAAAAAAAAATTATAAACAAAATGTAATTATAATATAGGACAGACTGCACTAATTAGGAGCAGGGCATGACCACACCAGGATATTACACAGAATCACAGAATACAGAATATTTAAGGTTGGAAGGGACCTCTAGAAATCATCTAGTCCAACCTTCCTGCTCAAGCAGGCACACCTAGAGCATGTGGCACAGGATGGCATCCAGGTGGGTTTTGAAGACCTCCAGAGTAGGAGACTCCACAACCTCCCTGGGCAGCCTGTTCCACTGCTCTGTCACCCTAACAGTAAAGAAGTTGCTCCTCACCTGGAGACGGAACTTCTTGTGCTTCAGCTTGTGGCCATTACCCCTCGTCCTATCGCTGGCCACCAGTGAAAATAGCCTGTCCCCTTCCTCCCTGCATTCTCCCTTCCTGAACTTATACACATTTATCATATCCCCTCTGAGCCTTCTCTTCTCCAGAGAAAACAGGCCCAGCTCACTCAGTCTCTCCTCATACGAGAGATGTTCCATTCCCTTAATCATCTTGGTTGCTCTTCTCTGGACCCTCTCGAGAAGCTCCACGTCCCTCTTATACTGGGGAGCCCACAACTGCACACAGTACTCCATCCCCATTTACCCACAATCACCTCCTTTTCATCCTCATGTTCCTCTATTTTCTCATGTTTGTTCCTACCCAAATCATTTTGATTCCTCCCTTTCTCTGGCTTTGGTGTCTCCCCTAAACATAATAAAACATAATAAATATTGCACAATCCTAAAATGCTCTTCCACACTATCCCACAGTACATACCTACCTTTGAGCAGTGACCTCCATCTTGGTCTGAAAGGTGCTCTGTAGAGCTGCTTTGGTTGCCTTATCTTGCTAGGATTCACACTTGCACCACAGTGCTGATGGTTTCCTGGAACAGCTGATTCCTCTGAGTAGGTAATTTGGGTTCCCCACCTGCCACCATCCTTCTATGCTCCTTTGTGCAGGGGTTGAGCCCTCGATGAGGTGATTGCTCCTGTGACAGGTCTAGGAGTACATGTCCAGGTGTTATTTGGTTTCCCTTGCTACTATCTCTCTTGGTGCTTGTGGAGAAGAGCTTTTCATCACATAAGCTAAAAACTTTCATTGTTAATAAGGACTTGTGGCTTAGGTATTATGATTTCAGACATGTTTTTCTCTTTTATTATATGGTGTCAACACTTTATGTCCAGAAGTATTTAAAGGTTCTGTATAAAATATATTTGAGGAATAAGGTCTCATTCCACGGAGTAGGACATTACTCTCATAAATCTCTACACATCATGACAGTCACAACTTACCGCAAGTGCTTTCCTCTACCCATTCATCTGATGCCTACTTGAATTCACAGGTGCAATGATAAAGGTCTTGTGCTAGCCCCTCGTGACCTGCACTTAACACTATCTAATCATGGTGTCTCCTGTATTACTATTGAGTATCACTGAGATGGCTGCTTTAAAAGTCACAAACTTATGATTGGTTTCCCTATATACGCTTGTTAGAAACTATTAGTGAATGACATTTCTTCTTTTTCAGGTCATAGTTTATTTATGAGAACAATTGATTTAGCAATACAGAGCAGCATCAAACTTTAAATAGATTACACGGTCTATGCTTCATAAATCACATTGGTCACACATTCTTAACTTTTCCAGAAATCTCAACTGTTCTAATTTTTTTCCACTAACAATAGTGGATGCCCCTCTTATAGTTACTTTAAAAAACAATTATGTAGTTTTTGTAGATTATCTATAGGCGGATTTTAAACATAAATTTGTAATTAGACATTTCTTTCTTTAAATGTGCTTGGAATGAAGCTTATCAGGAGCATTTCATACTAGGAAATACTACAGCAGTACTACTTCAACGTATTCTGCAACACAAAAAAATTATGCTTTTCATACATGATCTGTTGTGGATGATGCATTAAAAGTGATGTTATATATTTATTCACACTTCATTTTGAGAATGATAATTGTAGCATATACTTCATCAATAATTTTAACCCTGACCTACATGAATATATTTTTCTGCATTGAGAGGTAGCCATCTCCATGAGGAGTCAGAACTAAATAAACACAAGTAAACAACATCAGCTGTATCAAATGATAGTGACAGACATCTTTCACTATTTATTTAAATGATTTTTTTTTTTTTTTTTTTTTTTGGGTAAGCAAAAGCCCATTCAGAATTCTTGAAGACTGAGAGAATTTACAGTTTTAAAACAAATTTCAGTTTGGTGATATGGTATAACCTGCTTACCTTAATTTTTTTCTTGGTGGATGCTTGCAGCCATTATGCTCAATTTCTGGTTCTGAACAGGCACTGTAGAGTAATAATAAAATGCGAAAGTAAGGCAGAGTAAGACAAGCATGTGCAACTTAATTCAGAAATTAGAACTGGTCAATGCTTAAAACTTCTGTACCAATTCTGTTTTCAAAATTTTATTTAGAAATCTAAAAATATTTAGAATTTCTTACAGAATAGAGACTCTGAGTTTCCTTCCCACCCATAGATATTTAAATCTTGAGATTAATAATGTCTAAAGGAAGAAGAGACACTGCTTGTGATGGCCTGCAGTTTTACAGACTCTCAGGGCATTTGCCTAGTTCAATGTGAACAGTCTGCCAGCAAATATGAGCATAACCTATGTGGAAACAGCAGAGACCAGTTTAAAACAGATAAAACTAGGTATTTCTTTACATGGAGGCTATTGAATTTCAAGAATGTGGTGTGAAGTCAGATGGCATCAGCAGTTTTAAAAAAGATGAATTCATGGGAAGCAAATCCATAAATCAGTACTGGAAAAGATGTTATATTTAACATGAAGAACACAGGAAATAGAACTCAAAAAGGGGTCACGCTTATGCGTTCACTCTGAATACCCAGTCCTACTGCCATTTTCAAACACTGAATACTTGCCTAAATGGACTACCTCTGTGATCCAGTAGAGGGTAGAGGGTTGGCCTTTTCTTTTTTTTTTTAACAATTAAAAATGAAAAGGAATGTTCTGATTTTGTTAGTTCTTCATTTAAAGAACTGAGAATTGTGGAAAGTAAAAAATAAAAAGTTTGTGCTTGTTCAAGAACAGGAAGGAAGAAAAAAATGCAATAAGAGAAAATGGTAATTAAAAATAAAGTTTAAACATTATTTAAATGGCGTGCAAAATAAAATTCAACTTTATGACATGTGCAACCAAAAATAGCTAACCATAATAATGATAATGATTAATGAGTTGTGTTCCAAACTGGGCAAAATTTGTTGTGTAATACTTACCTATTCATATTACTTAATTCATGTTATATAGTGTTAAACTCCAGCAGTCTCTGTAAAAATTGCTTTGCTAAACCCAAATATTAAAGTAGCAAGCCAAAACCAGAGTTGTCCAAAGACTTGTAAAGTCATTTGGCATTCTTCCATTGATCAGGCCTTATGTGGAAGAGTCAAATTCCTTGCCAGCAAATCAGGGCAAGCCAAATCTGGGCAACATGTACCAGATGATCAGAACAGCTTTCTCATTATTTTTCTTATGCAAATATTTTTCAGGAAAGCCTTGACTAAAATGAAACTGTTCCGAGAAAGCAACAAGAAAATGATCCAAATGAGTCCAGCCTGGGTAAATAACTAGTATTTCTGTTGTGTTTACAAAAAAAAAAAAAA
>NW_020454305.1:2338946-2341544 GCF_003342845.1 Nothoprocta perdicaria
AAAAAAAAAAAAAAAAAAAAAAAAAAAAAAAAAAATTGAAGGAAATATGTAGAGGAACTAGTATTTAGAGATTGTAATCTGAATCTTTTTCCATTTGGGCTTCTATTCTAACCACCTGACTAAAAATTCTACCTCAAAACTCATTTTTTTCCTCCCCATTTACTCTTCAAATTTGGATGTCTAGATACCTACATTCAGTGGCAAAAGTAGTTTTGCTGAGTCATGCTGTTTGGTGAGGATGCATGTGTGAAAGAGTATCTAAAAATCAAGCTTTTAAAATATTAATTCTTTCTGACATTCTTGTGAATCAAATAACATTTTTGTCTGTACATGTAAGTTAGACATAAAGCTCAGTGTAGTCAGTGGTGATTTTATAGCTGAAAGACTTATGACTTGAAGTGACCAAAATGCTTATGGGTTGCCTATATTTTTATCTTGCATGTTTAGATATAACATGCTAATATTCAAAATACTTACTTAGAAGGGTTCTCAACAAATGCAGAATTACTATTAGCTTTGACCTTTTGCTGTGTTTACCTTCTGAAATACCTTGACTTAGACTTGGTTACTTAACAAATATAGCAGGCAAATGGCTTTTCATCTAAACTTAAAGAGTTTAGTAGTAGTAATTATTTTGAAATGTGATATTATGCATTATTTCAATGAATAATGCAGGGCTGGAAATTTCTTGGCAGAACATTTATTGGAATGCCATAAATCTAGAAATAATATAAAAGCAGAATGGATACATATTTAAAAGCACAGCTTGAGGAATCATATTGGTGCAACTCTGAATCTTTTTGTAAGAGTGTGTATTTTTAAATATGATTAAATCAAGAGGTATTCTCTGAGACGCTGGTGTTTATTGTACATATTATCTCTATAGCTTGGAAATTTTGTTATTGGAACGGGAAGCTCTGCACTACATTTTGTGCGAACTTAGGAGATAAAAACACAATCTGTTCTCTGAAAAACTTGCAAACCAAATATAATCAAAAATGTAGTACATGGATACAGTCACTGAGAGGTAAAAGAGTGAGGAGCGACAAGACACACATACCTAGAATGATATGCTGTATTCCTAGGGCAGCAGCAGCCTACATTTTTTGTAACTACCTCTTCAAAGGAGTATGTAAGAAGAATAATGAGAAGAGCTAATGAAATCGCTCTGCAGCTATTTAAAGAGAGCTCCTTCCAAGCTTGAAGGGCAGTTAGGAACCTGAACAACATAGAAATCACCTACTAAATGCTGAGATGGATTAAAATGTAAAAACAAAAGAAAAAAAAAAAGGAGTACTCTTTTTTAGCAAATATTACTTAATAAAAACAATATTTCAGAGTAAGGATGCTGACACTGACAAAATATGTCTGTGCAGTGTTCTGGATTTAAATTTCTGATGACTAAAATCAGCATCAGATCTCTCTGATGTGTATTATATATATATGTGTATATATATATATATATATATATATATATATATACACACAGACAGACAGAAAGAATTTTATTTTCAGGTCTTTAAAATTTGCTTTATGATATCTTTATATCTAACAATGTAAAGAATCTTTTTTATTTGTGCCTGGAGGCCTAAGCCAAGAACACTGGCCACTGTCATAAGCAGGTCATCTGCAGAAAATTTGCTTCTACCCAAGAAGCAATTAAAGTAGATAGACAAAAGGTTTTTGAAAATACGTGGTGTTTTCATTCCCACATTCCTACAAATGTATACAAATGTAGGCCCAGGCCTAAATATTTGACAGTTTCGTGGAAAACCTACTGTGCTTTGTATGCCCTCATCCCTCACACAAGGCAGTGACAGCTTCTAGCAGCACAGTTATGACATCCCTGGGCAAAAGCGTTACCATCCTCATTGTGCCTGGGGTAAACCTAATCCAGGCTGGGGATCAACTCAGGTTTGTCTTATTGTTCTCTATCTGGTCTTTCTGAAGAGGTAGTAACAAGCAAAATTCATTAATTTCCACAATAAATATAGCTCATACAATAAATGCAGTGATTGTAAGATTGCTTCTTGAACTTAGATTGTGGCTTAGAAGTGTAAAAAAATGAAAAGATTTGATTACTTGCAAAGAGTATGATAATCCTCCATTCAGCAAGGTATAGTATTTTAAAATATTCTTAGATATCAAAAGTTAAAGTTTTATAATACATATTTTTTTACATATACATCAAGTTTTATAATATGAGATTTTTAAATATATGCACTGACTAAAATAAATCACTGTAATTAGTCACTGAAATACATTTATACTTCCTGGGATCCCCAGTAAGACAATAGGTATATGAGAAGAGTCTTTGCTTCTAAAATATTATTTTTATATAGAAGATTGGAATGTAGGGAAAGAGTTTTTTTGAGAACTGGGTTTCAGTGCTGACAGCTGTGATAATATCTGGGAACACAGGGAAAAGGGAAAAAGGAACACAGGGAATACCTGGAACTTAAAACAAAGTAACAGTTGAAATACATGTTACTGCTACATTTTATTTTATCTAAGCCACTAGAACATTTCTGTGTGTCATTTTTTAGACACACAAGCTTTTTTTTTTTTTTTTTTTTTTTTTTTTTTTTTTTTTTTTTT
>NW_020454305.1:2341562-2345584 GCF_003342845.1 Nothoprocta perdicaria
TAATTTCAGGTTGACTGAAAAACATGGATTAATTTTACTTGTCTGGGAAGTGTCAAAAATGACACTGTTTTATGAAATCACTGTTGGAGGGTCATAAACACTATGTTTTGGTGTTTTAAAGATTTAGATGCTTACCTCCATGCATCTTTCTCCACCAGCTTTTAAGTGGTAACAGAAAGCTAGATCTTGGATGCAAGAAAGAAGTAAGATGCTTGTAAGAAGTATTTCTTCATACTAGATTTAACTAGATACTATTGGCAAGCAGTTGGAAACTACAGAGATACCCTGAGACCAGACTGTGGCTGTTCTCTTGTTTTTGTCCATCATAACAAAAAATCCAGGAATTTTCTCTCTCTTTCAGGCACTTAACATTTTCTTGCAAGTGTGTTCAGTGCCTTGTATACAATGACCTAGATATCCCTCCTATGCCATTGCATGTCATACCCAGCTGATCTACAGTTATTGCTGTGGATCATCATGTTAGACACAGTTGGACTTAAGATCTTGTTCACCTGTTGCTATCAGCCTTTTCGGTAGTTCATGATACTGTGATTAAAATGTAAGAAGTGTGAATGCAGTGGGAGTGAGAGAATATAGAAAGAGTCAAATGGGTGAACAAAATTCAAATATGCAAAAATTAGCAGGTTAGGGTTGTAGAAGTAATTAAAGTGCTGAAGCACAGAGTTGGAAGCATGATTTTTCTGCTTGAGCTGAAAAACCCAAGTCCAGTAGTTGGTAGCCACACCAGATCTATGTCCTGGACATGCTCACAATTTCTGAAAGCAGCAGTAGAAAATGACAAATAGCTGGAAACTAAGACAGCTCTTGAGACTTTCAGTGAAATTCCAAAGATCCAAGAGGAGTTTGGACATTCCCCAAAACACTTATCTGTCTCTGGTTTGACACAAAGTCTAGGACTTGGGAGAACAGGATAACCTGGCTCTTAGATTCTTGATTTCTCAACATCTAAGTTTTCAGACAGTCCATAGACACTTTCTAGCTCCCCAGGTCCTCACCAGCCTGCAAACAAGTTGCTGATGTGTCAATACTACTATGTTCTCAAAAATCCACCAGCTGGTGAGAGCGAAGAACTGTAGGCTTCTGCTTCTTTGGAAGCCAACGAGACTGACAATTTTGTTTTGTGCTTTCATAACCAGTTCATTTCTGTTTCTCACTAATCTTCGTTTTATTCACAAAATTTCTTTCCAAATCCTTTCTTGTCAAAATCCTTTTCTTAGCCTAGAGGTTTCTTCCTCCTACAAAAGAAGGCTGTAGAGACGAAACACCAGTAGAGACAGTTACTGTGAGCTCCTCATTTTTCTTCCCAGTTATTACTTATTTCTGTTACTTCTTAGAATCTTTTTCTTTTCTTTTAATAGAATGTGCCTCTGTGTTTAAACTTGTTATCTCTATTCTGCTAGAAACAAATCAGTCAATTCATAGAGAAAATACATTCTTTTTGTCTTCTTCTCCTTTGTCTTAAGTTTATTTTTATTAAATATAAGTCATATAAGTAGAAATGTCTTAACACATTGTTGACTGCCATTTTCTTTATAATAAAGAAATATCTTTAGTGTATTTTTCAGTTTCTTAATTTCCTCAATTTTATTTTCTAAGCATCTATGCAAATTCTCATAAACTGTTATTGAGAATTCTACTGTAAAGCCTCCTACTTTCAGGCTTGGGTTATTCTGCTTGTGGATATCTCAAAAAAAATGCTAATAAAAGACCAAATTAGATTAGCATTAAGTTTAAAGACAGGCTATCCTCTTCACTCACTTGAAAGAAATAAAAGTATTTTTTGTCATTGTGTCTGATCAACTAACCCTGCAAATCCACACAGCATAGGCAGAACTAATCCTTAAGGCTCATATTTAACTCATCATGATCCTTTATTAATACATCTTATGCATTTCTTCTCAGGGATTTAACACAATGAACAAGGGAAAATCTCAGGGAACACGGAGCATAGCATGCTAAGTGTTTGATCCTGGTGTGACAGCAGGATGAAACACTTTTATCTGGAAAGATTTGAAAATAAATATGCAAACTCAGATATTTACAGCAAGGTTCCTGAATTCATTTTCAGGTATAATGTGACAACAATATTTCTAAGACAAGTTTTTTTTTTTTCTTTCCATTTACAATATAAGTAATTTCAAGTATTAAAATGTTTACATTAGCGAGCTGTATCACTTACAAAGCACAGTGCGGAAAATTTGAGTAGGATGGCTATGTGAAACCTATTTCAATGTATAACAGGCAACATATCTAATTTCATTTTTTTTTTGTAATTGCTTTATTCCAACTAATAATAATTCAGTGTTTACTTAAATAAGGGGTATATTTTTGTCATTTAGATCTGTAATGATTGAATAATCTGTATATTCAATGGAATGGCACAATTATCATTATACAGATATTGAGGAAAATGTCTTTCTACTTTTGTTACTGGGATTAGGATTCTGATCTTGCATTCCTCATTCCTTGAACCTGATGTAAAGCTCCCAGTGACTCAGGGATGGAAGTGTAGGTCCTGAGTGAACTGGGTAATTAGCTCATAGAAACAGATGGTCTTCATTTAAATGTTCCTTTTTCTTTCTTGTCACCTCCTGAACTGTTATTTGATCACTTCAACAGAAGGAGAGAAAAAAATGCCTTTCATCATATCTGCATCCTATCTGATTTCTCCTTAGTGATTCACTTAATGAAAACTGCAATATAATTTTCTTTCTTTCTTTCTTTCTTTCTCTCTTTCCATCTTTTTTTCTCTCTCCCTCTTTCTCTTTTCCTCTCTCCCTGTCTCTCTCCCTCTTTCTCTCTTTCTGTGAGAGAATTGCTTAAGAAGAGGGGGGACTTGGAGAAAGATGGAGCCGAACAGAACCTCTGGCATTGCAGAGGCCTGCTTGAAGTGAGAGACAGTTACCAATTCCAGGACGGTTGGTATCTGTGGAATCCAGTTCTCCCTAAGCAACACAATCTGCCCTCCTAGCCTATACTGATAAGAGTTAATGGAGGGTGGAGCGGAGCGAAGACGCCACGGCCAAACTCTATTGTACTTCCTGCAGAGGTGACAGCTTGATGTTGCCACATAGCTGATAGACCAAGGATGGTAGCAGATCAGTTCCATCTGCTAAACTTTGCTCCAACTTCTTCTCCTTTTGATCCCATTGTAATACCAATACACAACTGCTCCTCACTGAGCATGCTCTCTAAATTAATAACTAAAGTAAGTATGACTAGAGTCACTCAAGCTCCATGTGGATGTAAAAGAAAATGTACAGAAGGCCAACTAAGTGGGGGTAAGAATCAAGAAAGAGCTGGAAGAAAGAACTGGAAAAGAATTGGGAAGGAAGAGGAGAAAGGGAGGTCTCCATCGTAACTTCTGGATCAGCTGGCAGGCTGAACCCCTTCTCCTGCACCTTGGGTCAGGACAGTGCCTGAGGAGACTCCTCAAGACTGAGAGTCCTCTCCCATCTTCTGGGTGAGTGATGATTGTGCATTTGTACATTAACACTAGCTAAGGACCCCACACTGTAGAGAATTTCCTATACTGACATCTGAACCTGTTTTCTAAATGTTGCATTTGAGCAAATTGCGCTATTCATGAACCTGACCACTTGTCTTGAAGGCGATCAGATCGACAGTCGGAAGACTGTGGATGAATCCGATACTGCCAGAATAAAACTAATAGTCAATCACACTATTGGGGAACTCAACTTCCTCCTAGGAAGGTGATTGGACTTACAATCGACAGACTGGATGAATCCGACACTGCCAGGGTCGGGCGTATAGCTGGCACATTAAGAGATGAGTCCAGCCACCCCCAGTCTCCCTAACCTTTGAAGATTGGCTGGAAAGCAAGGGGATTCATCTCTTACTAAATTTGCCCCCCCTTTCCCCCATCAAACCGCAACACTCTCTCTCTCTCCTTCTCTCTTCTTTCCCTTCCCTTCCCTTCCCTTCCCTTCCCTTCCCTTCCCTTCCCTTCCCTTCCCTTCCCTTCCCTTCCCTTCCCTTCC